>NC_084615.1:68891003-68988503 GCF_033978795.1 Nerophis ophidion | reverse complement strand
TAAACGGGACACATGTCTGGCCCATCACTAGCCCATTCATTCCTCAGCAGCACCTATCACTGCCCCAAGGGCCAATTTGAAGGGGCATTTGGGGAGAATAACTCATATTGTGCGTGCCTTGAGGTTGCCACAGAAATGAAGCACGTAGGTGTAAAGAAATGCTCAAGCCTCTCCGCGGCTCCTGGCATCGTGCTGGCACGGCCCCGGGCTCCAGGAATGCTGTGCCCATCTGTCAACATGGAGCTGCCTTCTTTGGCAGATACCACAGGGTGGATTTTGTTACCTGGCACCGGGTGGATTTCATAACCTGGCCTGGAAGTACAGCACTGGGCCTCCAGGAAGATTGTGAGCTTGAATAAGGAGGAGTTGTAAATGCAATGCGGATATCTGTCTGTTAAACACACGGAGATGTTTACTCCTGAAGACCTAATTGAGCCGTGATCTAACATGGTACCTGTGCTTCATCCCTCTCACACCTTCACCTCATTTACGTGCTCTCATTGGTCTAACACTTATTATGAATGGTCTTCTCTATGTGCGTATACGAGGTGGTTCAGAGCGACCATTCTGTCCACCGCCCTCTCTCTCCAACACACACACACATATATATACAAACCTGATGGGAAAAAAGTGCAGTGCTGTATCAGGCCACTGTGGAAGGAGCAATTAGAGAATCCATACGGAGCACAATCTCTCTTCTCATACTGGCGAGGGGGAGAGAGTGAGAAAGGGACAGGCAGTCAGGGAAAGAGAGTAAAACATCACCCGAACACGAGCTCATTTACACCATTTTAAGGCAACTGACGCGCCCCAAAATATGTTTTTTAATGTCCTAATTGGCCAATTACTACAATTCCCAGAATGCACAGCATGTTCTGTTCTTTGGAAGTACAGTCATTAGCCTAATGAAAATACAGTGTTGAGTATGATTTAAAGTAGAATATTTTCAGGGCTGTAGAGTGCACCGATATTTAAACCTTATCCACCAAATTAAAAAATATATGTAATATCGCCTTGATGAATAATAGGGATGAGTACTGAGTGTAGTACTTTTAGAGGCACCAACCGATTTCCGTCGGTACTATCGGATGTCGATTCATGTGAAGTCAAACCATATTTTGATACGTTTGTAGCTTGTGATGTCACGTCAGGTTTGAGACGAGGGGTCACCAAACTACGGCCCGCGGGACAGATACGGCCCGCCAGCGTCCAAAATTCGGCTCACGGGTAGTTCTGGGTAAAAAAAAAAAAAAGTTTCTTTTTGTTGTTTTTGTTGTTTTTAATCTGTCCTTTCTTGCCCACCCATCATTCTTGGGGTCTCGTAGCCACTCAGTCGAGCGAGAGCGCGGAAAGTGGGCGCTCTTTCAGTCAATTAGGGCACAAAGGAAAAAAATGGCGTAATTGTTGGGGAAACTTAAAATAGACTCTGAGTGTAGAGTTTTTAAACATCAGTGGACATGTAACTTTTTTTTGTTCAATGTATGAAAATGACAGTTTGTCTAGTCTGCAATTAAACATAATATATATACATATATACATACATACATACATACATACATACATACATACATATATACATACTGTGGGGCAAAAAAGTATTTAGTCAGTCACCGATTGTGCAAGTTCTCCCACTTAAAATGATGACAGAGGTCTGTAATTTTCATCATAAGTACACTTCGAATGTGAGAGACAGAATGTGAAAAAAAAACAGGAATTCACATGGTAGGAATTTTAAAGAATTTATTTGTAAATTAAGGTGGAAAATAAGTATTTGGTCACTTCAAACAAGGAAAATCTGTGGCTCTCACAGACCTGTAACTTCTTCTTTAAGAAGCCTCAAACAGTCAGACTCCAAACTCCACTATGGCCCAAGACCAAAGAGCTGTCAAAAGACACCAGGGAAAGAATTGTAGACCTGCACCAGACTGGGAAGAGTGAATCTACAATAGGCAAGCAGCTTGGTGTGAAAAAATCCACTGTGGGAGCAATTATCAGAAAATGGAAGACATACAAGACCACTGATAATCTGCCTCGATCTGGGGCTCCACGCAAGATCTCATCCCATTGGGTCAAAATGATAATGAGAACTAGGAGCAAAAATTACAGAACCACACAGGGTGACCTGGTGAATGACCTGCAGAGAGTTGGGACCAAATTAACAAAGGTTACCATCAGTAACACACTACGCCGACAGGGAATCAAATCCTGCAGTGCCAGACGTGTCCCCCTGCTTAAGCCAGTGCATGTCCAGGCCCATCTGAAGTTTGCCAGAGAGCACATGGATGATACAGCAGAGGATTGGGAGAATGTCATGTGGTCAGATGAAACCAAAATAGAACTTTTTGGTATGAACTCAACTTGTCGTGTTTGGAGGAAGAAGAATACTGAGTTGCATCCCAAGAACACCACACCTACTGTGAAGTATGGGGGTGGAAACATCATGCTTTGAGGCTGTTTTTCTGCTAAGGGGACAGGATGAGTGATCCGTTTTAAGGAAAGAATGAATGGGGCCATGTATCGTGAGATTTTGAGCCAAAACCTCCTTCCATCAGTGAGAGCTTTGAAGATGAAACGTGGCTGGGTCTTCCAACATGACAATGATCCCAAACACACTGCCCGGGCAACAAAGGAGTGGCTCCGTAAGAAGCATTTGAAAGTCCTGGAGTGGCCTAGCCAACCCCCAGACCTCAACCCCATAGAAAATCTGTGGAGGGAGTTGAAAGTCCGTGTTGCTCGGCGACAGCCCCAAAACATCACTGCTCTCGAGAAGATCTGCATAGAGGAATGGGCCAAAATACCAGCTACTGTGTGTGCAAACCTGGTAAAGACCTATAGTAATCGTTTGACCTCTGTTCTTGCCAACAAAGGTTATATTACAAAGTATTGAGTTGAATGTTTGTTATTGACCAAATACTTATTTTCCACCATAATTTACATATAAATTATTTAAAATTCCTACAATGTGAATTCCTGGATTTTTTTTTTTCACATTTTGTCTCTCACAGTTGAAGTGTACCTATGATAACAATCACAGACCTCTGTCATCATTTTAAGTGGGAGAACTTGCACAATCGGTGGCTGACTATCTCAGCTACAATCGGGCGGAAAGCGGAGTACACCCTGGACAAGTCGCCACCTCATCACAGGGCCTATACATATGCATATACTGTATATATATATATATATATATATATATATATATATATATATCTATATATACATAAAATACTCGGCCCCTGGCCAAAATTTTTTTAACCCCAAAAAATTGGGGACCCCTGTTTTAGACCAAACATTCTCTACTACATACAGTATGACTGCCTCTTGGCATTGTTACAATCTTCAATGCCAACAAAGGAACTATGTCAGTAAATTAGGGCTACACTTTTCCCAAATATGCTAGCTTGATGCCAATTTACATCGGCTTTGCCATAGACATGCTAATGTTAGTGGTGGTGATTTTACATGGTGATTTTAACATTGCAAGAAAGATGCACTTTGCAAAAAAAACAAAACAACAGCTGGTGTTTAATGTTTACAATGCTTACAGTATAAACACTTTTAAGGGTTCAACAAACGTCAAGACTAGGAACATTCAAATTCATGGCAAAGACTACTTCCTGACTAAGCAATATTCCATCCATCCATCCATTTTCCAACCGCTTCTCCTTTTGGGGTCGCGGGGGGTGCTGGAGCCTATCTCAGCTGCATTTGGGCAGAAGGTGGCGTACACCCTGGACAAGTCGCAACTAAGCAATATTGACAAAAAAAAAAAATTATTAAAATAATATTATTAACACACAAACACACACAAAAGTAAAGAAAATTGGTACCAGTGCATCCTGGTATCGATTCCCGACAATTGGATCAAATAAAGGTACCCATCCCTAGTTTTGTGTGTTAGATATACAGCAGGGGTATAAAACTCATTTTAGATCAAGGGCCACTTGGCCACAAATCTACTCCCAAATAGGCCGGATAGGTAAATCACGGCACGATAACTTAAAAATAAAGAGAAATTCAGATTGTTTTCTTTGATTAAAAATAGAACAAGCACATTCTGAAAATGTACAAATCATAATGTTGTTGGGGCTTTTGTTACACTTACATATTGCGGTTAATAGTATTCTATCTTTATTTGTCGTTATGTATACTTTCTGGATAAATGATGTGATAATGTTCATCAGTCAACTCATTAGTGTTGATTTTTAATCCATCAAGATAAAAAAAATTATATGAAAATCAAATTACAAGATGTTATTTATGTAGTTTGATTATTTTCCTCGACTGGTGTTTTTTGTTTGTTTGTTTTTTTACATATGTAGCATAATCTACAAAGATACAAAGAATCGCTACTGCGACATCTAGTGGACACATTTAGAATGGCAATTTCCGTCATTCAAAAATGTCGGCTCATTTTCATACTTAACAGACTCTGAATGAAACCTGCTTGATTTCTTAAAAAAAAAGAGGTAGAAAAGCGCTACAAGTACGAACGTAACACAGTGGTGAACATGCCCTTTCCAAACTACTTTGGCACGTGTTGCAGCCATGAAATTCTAAGTTAATTATTATTTCCAAAAGAAACAAACAAAGTTTATGAGTTTGAACATCAAATATCTTGTCCTTGTAGCGCATTGCATTGAATATGGGTTGAAAATGATTTGCAAATCATTGTATTCCGTTTATATTTACATCTAACACAATTTCCCAACTCATATGGAAACGGGGTTTGTACAATCAATCCATCCATCCATTTTCTACCGCATTTCCCGTTTGGGGTCATGGGGCGCGCTGGTGCCTATCTCAGCTACAATCTGAAGGAAGGCGGGGTACACCCTGGACAAGTCGCTACCTCATTGCAGGGCCAACACAGATAGACAGACAACATTCACACACTAGGGCCAATTTAGTGTTGCCAATCAACCTATCCCCAGGTGCATGTCTTTGGAGGTGGGAGGAAGCCGGAGTACCCGGAGGGAACCCACGCATTTATGGGGAGGACATGCAAACTCCACACAGAAAGATCCCGAGCCCGGGTTTGAACCCCAGACCACTGAGGACCTTCGTATTGTGAGGCAGACGCACGAACCCCTGTACCACCGTGAAGCCCGGTTTATGATAATGAAGTCTATTATTAATGTTCAGTTCGAATGAGTACTTTATTTGCAAGCAGCGTGTTCCCTTTCGATAACATTGTACATATTTCATTTTGTATTATTCCCTATTGGCACCCGTCCTTCTTTCTCCACACACATCTTGTTGACTGTCCATGCTGTGGGTACCAAGTCCCCGGCTGTCAAAGCCTGGGAATAATGGGCTGGAACAAACTTGATTCTGTCAGCCAGAGCGCGAGTGCCAAGATGACAACACCATGTTCGATGTTCTAAATACTGTCAGGGTTGCCACCCAATTAAAAAGCGGTGAAAATGGGTGCGGAGTAAGTCAACAGTGTTTGTTTGTGTGCAAGGCTGATGGAAAGCAGAGAGCCCATCCTTGACCAGAGACGTGCACAGACAGCAGTGCTCATGATGTGTGTCGGGCCAAAAGTGGTAACCAAGCCGCGGCGTTATTATGTCACCCTATTTGTCTATTAGTAGTGCTCTTGCCTCATCTTCTTGGTAAAGTTGATGGAAAAGATCCATCCATCCGATTTCTACTGGGGTTGCCAGGGCTGGAGCCTATCCCAGGGGTTAGTTAAATGTCTTCACCCAGGATGTGGTTGTTACTGAAATTTAAAAAAGACATATGCATAATGTGTAAAGGTGTCAAGTAAAAGTGAACATATTACCAATCTCTAGGTCTACATTTTTAATAAACACTTTTTTTTCCTAATTGATACCAAGCTTCACAGTTTGTTTGCAATATATCATGATATGATGCTGCCCTCTTGTGGTCAAAGCCAGTACTAAACTACTACTATACACCATCTGTTTATTTTCTACCAAGTGTCCCTTTTGGGTTGAATGGACATATTATGAGAATCAATGTTATTATTATTATTTTTGACGTTTAAGAACTATGCAACAAAAGTGAAAAGTGGGTCATGTTTTATAGGATCCAGGCTTGTGGAAAAAAAGAAAAATCTCTTAAATTCTTTTGAAAAATTGGAATTTGAATACATTTTCATCCACCCGACATTAGGTTAAATTCAAATTTGAGCTGTAATCACAAGAGGTGCAACTAAACTCATTGCAATTCAGATAGAACGTCTTTAAACAGGAGGAATTCGAACAAAGTTGTTTTTGTTTTAAATATAAAAAAATACTTTACAAACACCACGATTAAACACAAATCCCCTCCATTTTTAATACTTTGATCAAGTAAAAGTACTGCAAATTAATCATTTTTCCACCAGAGTTTATCATTTTAACATTATTACGTAATAAATCAAATTAACTTATTTGTTTTACAAAAAATGCTTTTAATGTTGCAAAAACAAATTGCTCAGTTAAATATGTGTTTGAAGTACGGGCTAAAAGTTTGGACACATCTTCTCATTCAATCTGTTTTCTTTATTTTCATGACTATTCTATCTATATTGTCACTGAAGGCATCAAACCTATGAAAGAACACATGTGGAGTTATGTACTTTTTGTTCCATCTGACATAACATGGACAACTATAAGACCTTCTGGATGAAAGTTATTTGGTCAGATGAAACAAAAATGAGCTGTTTGGCCTCAATACCCAGTTGTATGTTTGGAGGAGAAAAGGTGAGGCCTTTAGTCACAGGAACACCAAACCTACTGTCAAGCATGGTGGTGGTAGTATTATGCTCTGGGCCTGTTTTGCTGCCAATGGAACTGGTGCTTTATAGAGAGTAAATTGGACAATGAAAAAGGAGGATGGCCTCCAAATTCTTCAGGACAACCTAAAATCATCAGCCCGGAGGTTGGATCTTGGGGGCAATGACCCCAAGCGCACGTCGAAAGTGGTAAAGGAATGGCTAAATCATGCTAGAATTAAAGTCCTGACTTAAACGTGTTGTTTTTTTGTTTTTTTGTGACCAACTAGTATGTGCTTCAATTACTCTATCACAAAAAAAATAAGTATGGTAGAAATGATTGAAAACTGAAGACAGCCATGATGTTATGTCCTTCACAAGTGTATGTAAACTTTTGACCACGACTGTATATATGCAGTTCCTCAGCAATTAGCGCTTATATTAACAATGTCATCATTTTTGATTAATTCGTGGATCACGACATCTAAATAGAGTACTGTTGGTGTTTTTTGGATGTTTTTTTTAAAGTGCTTTATACTGTAGGTGGAATAAAAGACTCCTTTGGTACTTAGTACAAGCCGTATTTTACAAATTAGAATGTATTGAACGAGGAAAAACATGTGTTCTTGTCTCATATAAGGATTGTGAATGATAGACAAAATTCCCTTTTTATACTGAGGGTCACCATTGTAGCTTTCAAAGGCCTGTGAAACAACTTCAAAACCCTCCATTCACATTTTATATACACACTGCAATTATATACATCATTTAATAACATACATGTTCATAAGAATATGTAATATACAATATTTTCCGTATTTTAGTCATTTCAATCATTACCGTAACATATTTCCTCAGCGCAAATGGAGATTCACAACCATATCTTTTCGAGGCTGAATATACGGTGGATGTCGACATGAACGGCGTGCTTACCCAAACTAAACCGGAAGAAAAACTTCTCCGGCCAGCTGGAACAAACTCGTGAGTCACTATAATATTGATCATGATACACAAAGCACGTAATGCTTGTTATTACAACTACAGTACATACACTGTCAAGCTAGCTGTGTACAAACAATACATGAAATGTGGGCAAATACTTTGCAGATACTCTAATATGTTTGTTGATGTTTTTCAGTCAGTACATATTGGTGGCTTATCGCACTGTCTAGTGTATTACAAACACAAAAGCAACTCAGCTGCTGACACAAAAGCTAGCTTACGGCTAATTCCGTAGCATGTCGTCGCAAAGCGACGTGTTACTAAGCTACAAAAAGACTTCCTCCGTGTTTTTATTACACATTTGGGCAGTAGGTGTTTTCTTGTGCCGAACCACGCATGAACCTATGAGAATTCTCAATCCAATTGGTTCAAAGTGGTTTGATGCCTCATGAGGCTTCATCCGACCATCACTACCATGCAGGTAAAATGTATGTAATTTACAAGCACAAAAAAACTAGTGCAGCTAGGGAGTGCTCACAAAAGTCCACACTTGGTAGGGTAGCCAAAACACAAATTCACTAGTAAACCATTAAGAAGTGAGGCTGGCATATTAAACTCTCTGATTACCAATCCGAGGCAGGTGTGTGACCTGTTCACTGATCAGAGGCAGGTGTGTGTCCTGTTCACTAATCTGGGGCAGGTGTGTGACCTGTTCACTATTTAGAGGCAAGTGTATGTCCTTTTCACTGATCAGCGGCAGGTGTATGTCCTGGTCACTAGTCAGAGGCAGGTGTGTGACCTGTTCACTAATCAGAGGCAGGTGTGTGTCCTATTAACTATTCAGAGGCAGGTGTGTGTCCTGTTTATTAGTCAGAGGCAGCTGTGTGACCTGTTTACTAATCGGAGGCAGGTGTGTGTCCTGTTAACTAATCAGAGGCAGCTCTGTGACCTTTGAACTAATCAGAGGCAGCTGCGTGACCTGTTCACTAATCAGAGACAGCTGTGTGTGACCTGTTTACTAATCAGAGAGAGATGTGTGACCTTTTCACTAGTCAGAGACAGGTGTATGTGTATGTGACCTGTTCACCATTTAGAGGCAAGTGTATGTCCTGTTCACTAGTCAGAGGCAGGTGTGTGACCTGTTTACTAATCAGAGGCAGGTGTGTGTCCTGTTTTTTAGTCAGAGGCAGCTGTGTGACCTGTTTACTAATCAGAGGCAGGTGTGTTACCTGTTAACTAATCAGAGGCAGCTGTGTGACCTTTTAACTAAGAAGAGGCAGCTGTGTGACCTGTTAACTAATCAGAGGCAGCTGTGTGTGACCTGTTTACTAATCAGAGACAGATGTGTGACCTTTTCACTAGTTAAAGACAGGTGTGTGTCCTGTTCACTAGTCAGAGACAGGTGTGTGTGTATGTGACCTGTTCACTAATCAGAGGCAGGTGTGTGTCGTGTTCACTGATCAGAGGCAGGTGAGTGACCTGTTCAGTAGTCAGAGGCAGCTGTGTGACCTGTTCACTAGTCAGAGGCAGGCGTGCATCCTGTTCACTAATCAGAGGCAGGAGTATGTGTCCTGTTCATTAGTCAGAGGCAGGTGTGTGTTCTGTTCAAAAATCAGAGGCAGATGTGTGTGTCCTGTTCACTAATCAGAGGCAGCTGTGTGACCTGTTCACTAATCAGAGGCAGGTGTGTGTGACCTGTTCACTAATCAGAGGCACGTGTGTGTTCTGTTCAAAAATCAGAGGCAGATGTGTGTGTCCTGTTCACTAATCAGAGGCAGCTGTGTGACCTGTTCACTAATCAGAGGCAGGTGTGTGTGACCTGTTCACTAATTAGAGGCAGGTGTGTGTCCTGTTTACTAATCAGAGGCACGTGTGTGTCTTGTTCATTAGTCAGAGACAGCTGTGTGACCTGTTCACTAATCAGAGGCAGGTGTGTGTCCTGTTAACTAATCAGAGGCAGGTGTGTGTCTTGTTCATTAGTCAGAGGCAGCTGTGTGTCCTGTTCACTAATCAGAGGCAGCCGTGTGACCTTTTACTAATCAGAGGGAACTGTGTGACCTGTTCACTAATCAGAGACAGCTGTGTGTGACCTGTTTACTAATCAGAGACAGATGTGTGACCTTTTCACCAGCCAAATGCAGGCGTGTGTCCTGTTCACTAGTCAGCGACAGGTGTGTGTGTATGTGACCTGTTCACTAATCACAGAGAGGTGTGTGTCGTGTTCACTGATCAGAGGCAGGAGAGTGACCTGTTTAGTAGTCAGATGCAGGTGTGTGACCTCTTCACTGATTGGAGGCAGGTGTGCATCCTGTTCACTAATCAGAGGCAGGAGTATGTGTCCTGTGCATTAGTCAGAGGCAGGTGTGTGACTTGTTCAAAAATCAGAGGCAGATGTATGTGTCCTGTTCACTATCCAGAGGCAGCTGTGTGACCTGTTCACTCATCAGAGGCAGGTGTTTGTCCTGTTAACTAATAAGACGCAGGTGTGTGTGACCTGTTCACTAATTAGAGGCAGGTGTGTGTCCTGTTAACTAATCAGAGGCACGTGTGTGTCTTGTTCATTAGTCAGAGGCAGCTGTGTGACCTGTTCACTAATCAGAGGCAGGTGTGTGTCCTGTTAACTAATCAGAGGCAGGTGTGTGTCTTGTTCATTAGTCAGAGGCAGCTGTGTGTCCTGTTCACTAATCAGAGGCAGGTGTGTGTGTGACCTGTTTACTAATCAGAGGCAAATGTGTCACCTTTTCACTAGTCAAAGGCAGGTGTGTGTCCTGTTCATTAATCAGAGGCAGGTGTGTCCCCTGTTCACTAATCAGAGGCAGGTGTGTGACCTGTTAACTAATCAGAGGCAGGTGTTGCGTTTCGTGTTCACTGATCAGAGGCAGGTGTGTGCACTCAGTGCTCAGAGGCAGTACAGGAAAGTCACTGCAGCAGGAAGTAGAACCAAAAAAAGAGCGCTACAAAGGATCAAAACACCCAACAGAGGAAAAAACACCAAACCGAGTTTGACCTGACCTGACCGTTCCTGACGAAAAAAAGGAAAATAAATAAAAATGGAATATATATATAAATATATAAAGCCTATTATAAAGCCATGTACGTTCCACTTGAAAGTCCATTCATCAGCTCATGAAGTGTAATATAATGTAATGTAATACTACTGAACCCCAACATCAGCTGCAGGATCACGTAGACAAAACTAAAGCAGATCCAAGGTGAAATCCATCATGTCGAGTCCCCGAGGGGTCTTGTGATCACCTTCAACTCGGCACAGCAGCTTGTGAAGCCTTGCCAAACTGTGCCCATGACCTGGGAAGTGTGTCCGTACATCACAGACATGACAAATGGTGCACGGACAGATGGCCCTTGACATAGCTGCTGTTGTTAGCTTTCCCTTACAACCTGACCCCAGATCAGTGGATGCTTTCGGTTACAGCTGTGCAAAGTGATACGTGACACGGTGTGCTGACCTGTGCATGATCTCTGCAGCAGGAGTCCTGCTCTACATACACAACATTCAAAAGGTCCTGATGGTGTGTTCCGATAGGAGCCACTTGATGGCAGTGTAGCTTATTTTGAAGTGGTAGATGGGGCCTGTGGTTCAAATGGGTTCTCAAAGACATAACAGAAGGTGACCAAATTAGTTTCTGACTGTGAAATGCTCCAGCTGCTGTGAGGGCCGATGGACCTTTTGTTGCCACAGTGTGGAGGATTTTTGTGTGGAATAACTTGCGAGCCGTGACATCCAGCGCATTAATCACCTTTGATGAACTACAACAGACATCCTTTTTTCAGGGACAACATCAGCGACCTCTGACCCTACAAATGATGAATGGTCAAAAATTCCCGCACGGACAGACCAACCTCGGGTTCTTCCCACAAGTATGGATGGCGGGGAATTTACTGTACTTCAACTACAAAATAGGATCCTATTAGTCATGACTATAGGGGAGATCACAGCAGCAAATACAGCAAGATAATCAAGATAGTAAAGTATTAGGGAGTCTATTATATAAATATATAAATGGGTTGTACTTGTATAGCGCTTTTCTACCTTCAAGGTACTCAAAGCGCTTTGACACTACTTCCACATTTACACATTCACACACTGATGGAGGGAGCTGCCATGCAAGGCGCCAACCAGCACCCATCAGGAGCAAGGGTGAAGTGTCTTGCTCAGGACACAACGGACGTGACGTGGTTGGTACTAGGTGGGATTTGAACCGGGGACCCTCGGGTTGCGCACGGCCACTCTCCCACTGCTATTAGTGATGTGATGATCGATACTGAAATATTGATACCGCCGATCTTTATGTGAAGTGAATTATATTTATATAGCACTTTTCCCTAGTGTCTCAAAGCGCTTCACATAGTGAAACCCAATATCTAAGTTACAATTAAACCAGTGTGGGTGGCACTGGGAGCAGGTGGGTAAAGTGTCTTGCCCAAGGACACAACGGCAGTCACTAGGATTGCAGAAGCCTGGATCGAACCTGGAACCCTAAAGTTGCTGGCCCGGCCACTCTACCAACCGAACTATACCGCTATATATGCTCTCCTATTGATTCTCAAATCAAAATATCGATACTTTGGTGCATGGGTATCTAAACTTTTTTTTTCTTCTTTTTCAAGGCGCCATCCATCCATCTATTTTCTACCGCTTGTCCCTTTGGGGGTCGTAGTGGGGGGTGTGGAGCCTATTTCTAATTTTCCTGAAGGAACTCACCTGAAGGAATCAATAAAGTACTATCTATATATCTATCTCAGCTGCATTCGGGTGGAAGGCGGGATACACCCTGGACAAGTCGCCATCTCATCGCAGGGTCAACACAGATAGACAGACAACATTCACACTCACATTCACACACTAGGGCCGATTTAGTGTTGCCAATCAACCTATCCCCAGGTGCATGTCTTTGGAAGTGGGAGGAAGCCGGAGTACCCGGAGGGAACCCACGCAGTCACGGGGAAAACATGCAAACTCCAGACAGAAAGATCCCCAGCCCGGGATTGAACTCAGGGCTACTCAGGACCTTCGTATTGTGAGGCACATGCACTAACCCCTGTACTAGTGTGCTGCCAGCCCGCGTACTGAAAAGTAAAATCAAGAAAATGCATAGTGATTTTTTTTTTCATTAAAAAAATAAATGCTAGAAATTGGTATTGTGTCAGCTTTGTATTACAGGTGATAAGTTAGTGAAATATATTAGTATTAATTATTAGTTAGCCATACAGGTCACACTGAGGGTGGCCGTATAAACAACATTAACACTGTTACAAATATGCGCCACACTGTGAACCCACACCAAACAAGAATGACATTTCGGGAGAACATCCACACCGTAACACAACATAAACACAACAGAACAAATACCCAGAAGCCTTTGCAGCACTAACTCTTCGGGGACGCTACAATATATTGCCATATTTTTGCTGAAACTCCGAACTCAGAGGTCTAAAGGTTGGCAAGAATCACAGGAGGACATAAAAGGCAGAACCCAAAAGATTTAAATGAGGTTACTTTTTTATTTTGTACAGTACAGGGTGTTCAAATGCATTACAGGGGCCATTTGGGGCCCACGGTTCACTTTTATCAGCCAGTTCACTAAATTATCAGAAGAAATTATCAATCAATCAATCAATGTTTACTTATACAGCCCTAAATCACTAGTGTCTCAAAGGGCTGCACAAACCACAACACAAACCACTACAACATCCTCGGTAGGCCCACATAAGGGCAAGGAAAACTCACACCCAGTGGGACGTCGGTGACAATGATGACCCACTGAACTGTTGATACGAACAAAAGCTATGTTTCTAAACATCCAGTATGCTTCTTTTTATTTTAGTCCTTCCCACACATTTAAAATGATCAACTTAAAATGTTTGTCCTTAAATTAAGATGCCACTTTACATTTTGAAATGTTTTTGTATTTTTTTTCTTCATTTATATAGCCCTGCGATGAAGTGGCGTCGTGTCCGGGGTGCACGCCGCCTTCCGCCCGAGCGCAGCTGGAATAGGCTCCAGCACCCCCACCCGCGAACCTGAGAGAGACAAGCGGTATAAAATGGATGAATGGATGGATAGTTATTGTGTTGTATTTACTTTGTTTTACTCAATCAGAAGAAAAAGTAACTGTTGTTGAAATATTGTGTTGAAAATTGTCAAGCGCACTAACTATGAATACATTAAAAATGTACAGGTCATACATGATATCAGTGTTCGTACCGGCCGATCTCACTAGTAGATGGTCGTATCGGAATGGGCAGCATGAAACCCAGCTTACCGGAACATCAGTAGTGTAAAGTATTACATCAAATCTTTGAAGTGGGAAATCCCTCGGGTCTGATGCACCTAACCTGGCTAACTTCCATTTAGTTCCGTAAACCTGCAGCATTTTTTTTTTTTTTAACTTTTGCAGAACTTTGTGTCCTAGGATGAATCTAAAAAAGTAACTCGTCTGCACACGACAAGTTGTTTATACCAAAAAGTTCTATTTTGGTGTCATCTGACCACATGACATTGTCCCAATCCTCTGCTGTATCATCCATGTATCCATTTTGGTATAAACTCAACTCGTCGTGTTTGGAGGAAGAAGAATACTGAGTTGCATTCCAAGAACACCACACCTACTGTGAAGCATGGGGGTGTGAAGCATGACCTGCAGAGAGCTGGGACCAAAGTAACAAAGGTTACCATCAGTAACACACTACGCCCACAGGGAATCAAATCCTGCAGTGCCAGACGGTTCCCCTGCTTAAGCCAGTGCATGTCCAGGCCCGTCTGAAGTTTGCCAGAGAGCACATGGATGATACAGCAGAGGATTGGGAGAATGTCATGTGGTCAGATGAAACCAAAATAGAACTTTTTGGTATAAACTCAACTTTTCATGTTTGGAGGAAGAAGAATACTGAGTTGCATCCCAAGAACACCACACCTACTGTGAAGCATGGGGGTGGAAACATCATGCTTTGGGGATGTTTTTCTGCTAAGGGGACAGGACGATTGATCCGTGTTAAGGAAAGAATGAAGGGGGCCATGTATCCTGAGATTTTGAGCCAAAACCTCCTTCCACTAGTGAGAGCTTTGAATGGTTGACCAAATACTTATTTTCCACCATAATTTACAAATAAATTCTTTAAAATTCCTACAATGTGAATTCCTGGATTTTTTTTCACATTCCGTCTCTCACAGTTGAAGTGTACCTATGATGAAAATTACAGACCTCTGTCATCATTTTAAGTGGGAGAACTTGCACAATTGGTGGCTGACTAAATACTTTTTTGACCCACTGTACATGTATGTTTATTTTATTGATGTTACAAGTGGCAGCCAAAACTGCAACGTGGCCCTCAATGAAAACTAGACAAAAGAGCCAAATCATGGAATGATGTTTGGAAAAATACCAAAAAGCCCTTTAGAAGCATTAAAGATAAGCTGAGTCAATTTAAGATCGTGAATAGATTGTATTTTACATCTTCTCAGCTGTTTAAAATTGGTGCAGTAGATAGCAAATTATGTATGAAGGGGAATGTCAGAAAATAAAATAGTTATGGTTGAAAACAACAAAAGAAGCGGTCACATTCCTAAATCTAAACATCCCAATGACACTGCAAACTCGCATTCTATGTGTTCTGCATCAATTTAGTAACGTGTCATCAAAGAGTACAAATGTATTTCTTTCAATATGCATCTTAACAAAAAGGCTAATACTAAAAAATGGATAGTCCAACTCATACTGACTGCTATACACAAGCTATGGAGATGATATCAGTAGAGAAAAACTGTATTTAGTTTAAATAATAATGAGTGATATATTAGAATAGGGGATCCATTATTGAAAGGTGTTTTAACTATTAAATGAACCTAAAATATGACTTATTTTATCCGTGTGGAAAATATTGGGACACAATGTGTTGTCAAGCTTATGAGATGTGATGCACTGTGACACTATTGTTTATTTTTTAAATGATTTTATTTTAATTTTTATAAATGGATGTGATGATAATGTCAATGAGGGATTTCTAATCACTGCTATGATAGAATTCTTATTAATATTGATACTATTGTTGATAATATTCATTTTTGTTTGACTACTTTTGGATTGTTTTGTGTCATGTTTGTGTGTCCTCTCAATTGCTATTCTGGATGTTGCAGGGTATTGGAATGGTATTATAATTGTATTGTTGTGTATTATTTTGTTGGATTGATTAATTAATAAAAATTAAAAAAAAGTTGGAAACCCCTGGTTCAAAAACAAATACGGCAACAGTCTCTTCGAAGGCCTCCCAAAGAAAGCTATTAAAACAGCTACAGATCATTCAAAAAGCAGAACACATTACACCAGGGCTCAAGTCTCAACACTGGCTACCAGTATGCTATAGAATAAGCTTTAAGATTCTTCTAATAGTTTATAAATCTCTCAATGTGCCAGGCCCAGAATACCTCTCTAAATTGCTTCTACACTATGAACTATCTAGATGATGGGTGTCAAACTCTGGCCCGCCGTTTAATTTCATTTGGCCCTTGAGGTACTATCAAATTAAGATTAGAGCTGGCCCGCCGTTATTATACAGGGGCGCTGCCGCTGTAACAGCGCATTTGCCAACCCTCCCAAATTTCACTCCCCCTCCCGTAAATCTCCCAGGGCAACCATTAATTAATACGGTATTAGCTTTCACTGTTATGCTGATGACACCCAACTCTACATGCCCCTAAAGCTGACCAACACGCCGGACTGTAGTCAGTTGGAAGCGTGTCTTAATGAAATTAAACAATGGATGTCCGCTAACTTTTTGCAACTTAATGCCAAAAAAACGAAAATGCTGATTATCGGTCCTGCTAGACACCGACCTCTATTTAATAATACAACTTTAACATTTGACAACCAAATAATAAAACAAGGTGACTCTGTAAAAAATCTGGGTATTATCTTCGACCCAACTCTCTCCTTTGAGTCACACATTAAAAGCGTTACTAAAACGGCCTTCTTTCATCTCCGTAATATCGCTAAAATTCGCTCCATTTTGTCCACTAAAGACGCCGAGATCATTATCCATGCGTTTGTTACGTCTCGTCTTGATTACTGTAACGTATTATTTTCGGGTCTCCCCATGTCTAGCATTAAAAGATTACAGTTGGTACAAAATGCGGCTGCTAGACTTTTGACAAGAACAAGAAAGTTTGATCACATTACGCCTGTACTGGCTCACCTGCACTGGCTTCCTGTGCACTTAAGATGTGACTTTAAGGTTTTACTACTTACGTATAAAATACTACACGGTCTAGCTCCAGCCTATCTTGCCGATTGTATTGTACCGTATGTCCCGGCAAGAAATCTGCGTTCAAAAGACTCCGGCTTATTAGTGATTCCTAGAGCTCAAAAAAAGTCTGCGGGCTATAGAGCGTTTTCCGTTCGGGCTCCAGTACTCTGGAATGCCCTCCCGGTAACGGTTCGAGATGCCACCTCAGTAGAAGCATTTAAGTCTCACCTTAAAACTCATCTGTATACTCTAGCCTTTAAATAGACCCCCTTTTTAGACCAGTTGATCTGCCGTTTCTTTTCTTTCTCCTATGTCCCCCCCTCCCTTGTGGAGGGGGTCCGGTCCGATGACCATGGATGAAGTACTGGCTGTCCAGAGTCGAGACCCAGGATGGACCGCTCGTCGGGACCCAGGATGGACCGCTCGCCTGTATCGGTTGGGGACATCTCTACGCTGCTGATCCGCTTGAGATGGTTTCCTGTGGACGGAACTCTCGCTGCTGTCTTGGAGCCACTATGGATTGAACTTTCACAGTATCATGTTAGACCCGCTCGACATCCATTGCTTTCGGTCCCCTAGAGGGGGGGGGTTGCCCACATCTGAGGTCCTCTCCAAGGTTTCTCATAGTCAGCATTGTCACTGGCGTCCCACCGGATGTGAATTCTCCCTGCCCACTGGGTGTGAGTTTTCCTTGCCCTTTTGTGGGTCCTTCCGAGGATGTTGTAGTCGTAATGATTTGTGCAGTCCTTTGAGACATTTGTGATTTGGGGCTATATAAATAAACATTGATTGATTGATTCTTTCGAATTTCTGCCGATTTTCACCCAGACAACAATATTAGGGGCGAGCCACGAAGGCATTACCTTTAGCGTCTTCTACAACCTCTCGTCACATCCGCTTTTCCGCCATACGAACAACGTGCCAGCCCAGTCACATAATATATGCGGCTTTAACACTCAGGAGTGAATGCAAAGCATACTTGGTCAACAGCCATACAGGTCACACTGAGGGTGGCCGTATAAACAACTTTAACACTGTTACAAATATGCGCCACACTGTGAAGCCACACCAAACAAGAATGAGTAACACATTTCGGGAGAACATCCGCACCGTAACACACGTAATACCCAGAACCCCTTGCAGCACTAAGTCTTCCGGGATGCTACAATATACACCCCCGCTACCACCAACCCCCCCGCCCGCCAATTTTTATTTAAACTTTATTTGATATGCCATTATTATTTTTAAATTATTATTGATAGGTTGATTGGCAACACTAAATTGGCCCTAGTGTGTGAATGTGAGTGTGAATGTTGTCTATCTGTGTTGGCCCCGTGATGAGGTCGTGACTTGTCCATGGTGTACACTACCTTTCGCCTGAATGCAGCTGAGATAGGCTCCAGCAACCCCAGAAGAGAAAAGCGGTAGGAAATGGATGGATAATTTGAAACTCGACATAGCATGTCAATATAAAGTTATGTAAGCCTTGTTTGTTCAATATTCAATGCAAAACTTGTTTGGGTCCCTATTAAAAGGTTAATTTCTTCAACCTTGGCCCGCGGCTTTGTTCCGTTTTAAATTTTGGTCCACTCTGTATTTGAGTTTGACACCCATGATCTAGATCTCTTAGGTCATCAGGGATTGGTCGGCTAATTGTTCCTAGGACCAAAACAAAAACATGGTGAAGCTGCATTCTGCCTCCAAAAGCTGGAATAAGCTCCCAGAGGACATTAGATCTGCCCAAACCCTACCTATTTTTAAATCTAAACTTAAAACGTTTTTATTTACTTTTGCTTTCAACTGCTACTAAATTTCTGACGTCTATGGGTTGAAGAAATTAACCTTTTAATAGGGACCCAAACAAGTTTTGCATTGAATATTGAACAAACAAGGCTTATATAACTTTATATTGACATGCAATGTCGAGTTTCAATTTCCCCATCCATTTCCTACCGCTTGTCTCTTCTGGGGTCGCTGGAGCCTATCTCAGCTGCATTCAGGCGAAAGGTAGTGTACACCATGGACAAGTCACAACCTCATCACAGGGCCAACACAGATAGACAGACAACATGCACACTCACATTCAGACTCTAGGGACAATTTAGTGTTGCCAATCAACCAATCAATAATAATTTAAAAATATCAATGGCATATCAAATAAAATTTAATATTGTAGCATCCCGGAAGACTTAGTGCTGCAAGGGGTGTTACGTGTGTTACGGTGCGGATGTTCTCCCGAAATGTGTTAGTCATTCTTGTTTGGTGTGGCTTCACAGTGTGGCGCATATTTGTAACAGTGTTAAAGTTGTTTATACGGCCATCCTCAGTGTGATCTGTATGGCTGTTGACCAAGTATGCCTTGCATTCACTCGTGTGTGTTAAAGCCGCATATATTATGTGACTGGGCTGGCACGTTGTTTGTATGGCGGAAAAGCGGACGAGGCGAGAGGTTGTAGAAGACGCTAAAGGTAATACCTTCGAGGCTCGCCCCTAATATTGTTGTCCGGGTGGAAATCGGGAGAAATTCAGAAGAATGGTTGCCCCGGGAGATTTACGAGAGGGGCAGTGAAATTTGGGAAGGTTGGCAAATGCGCTGTTACAGCGGCACCGCCCCTGTATAATAACGGCGGGCCAGCTTTAATCTTAATTTGATAGTACCTCAAGGGCCAAATGAAATTAAACGGCGGGCCAAATTTGGCCCGCGGGCCAGAGTTTGACACCCATGCTTTAGGGTCTCCGTATAAAAGCGTGTCCATCCATGCATCTATTTTCTACCGCTTGTCCCTTTTTGGGTCGAGGGAGGTGCTGGAGCGTATCTCAGCCGCATTTGTGCGGAAAGCAGCGTACACCTTGGACAAGTCGCTACCTCATCGCAGGGCCAACACAGATAGACAGACAACATTCACACTCACATTCACACACTAGGGCCAATTTTAGTCTTGCCAATCAACCTATCCCCAGGTGCATGTCTTTGGAAGTGGGAGGAAGCCGGAGTACCCGGAGGGAACCCACGCATTCACGGGGAGAACATGCAAACTCCACACAGAAAGATCCCGAGCCCGGGATTGAACTCAGGACTACTCAGGACCTACGTATTGTGAGGAACATGCACCAACCCATGGCCACCGTGCTGCCCTATGAAAGCGTGTTTTAAAGGCCTACTGAAACCCACTACTACCGGCCACGCAGTCTGATAGTTTATATATCAATGATGAAATATTAACATTGCAACACATGCCAATACGGCCGGTTTAGTTGACTAAATTGCAATTTTAAATTTCCCGTGGAGTTTCTTGTTGAAACCGTCGCAGAATGATGACGCGTGCGGGTGATGTCACGGACTGTCAGGAAATATTAGCTCAGCACCAGTTACGGCTAAAAGTCGTCCCTTTTCATCGCATAACTACACAGTAATTTGGACATCTGTGTTGCTTAATCTTTTGCAATTTGTTCAAATAATAATAGAGACTATAAAGAACAATGCTGTTGGTGGAAAGCGGTGTATTGCAGCTGTCTTTAGCACCGAGACACTTTAGCACCGCTTTGTTTTTAACACAGAGCGGTCAAGCGAACATTTTTTCTCTACGTCAACCAGCATGTTTTTGGATGGGAAAATTGTGATATATATCTTACCGGAGACATCATTGGATTTTTCGTCCTCCTGCAGTAGCGGTTTTCAATCAATCAATCAATCAATGTTTATTTATATAGCCCCAAATCACAAATGTCTCAAAGGACTGCACAAATCATTACGACTACAACATCCTCGGAAGAACCCACAAAAGGGCAAGGAAAACTCACACCCAGTGGGCAGGGAGAATTCACATCCAGTGGGACGCCAGTGACAATGCTGACTATGAGAAACCTTGGAGAGGACCTCAGATGTGGGCAACCCGCCCCTCTAGGGGACCGAAAGCAATGGATGTCGACCGGGTCCAACATGATACTGTGAAAGTTCAATCCATAGTGGCTCCAACACAGCCGTGAGAGTTCAGTTCAAGCGGATCCAAGACAGCAGCGAGAGTCCCGTCCACAGGAGACCATCTCAAGCGGAGGCGGATCAGCAGTGTAGAGATGTCCCCAAACGATACAGGCGAGCAGTCCATCCTGGGTCCCGACGAACGGTCCATCCTGGGTCTCGACTCTGGACAGCCAGTACTTCATCCATGGTGAACGGACCGCACCCCCTCCAAAAGGGAGGGGGGGGACATAGGAGAAAGGTAGCTGTGAGCTTGGCTCTTCGGCTTCTCTCTGAAACACTGCGTGTTCACCGCAGCCATCCGACCTCGAGGTATGTCTTTACAATCTCACTAAAACACTATTAATGTTACGCCTGTGCGGCATCATGGTGCCGGGTTCGATTCCCTCGAGGATGCGTCGAAATTGAACACAGCAAAGGTAAGGTTTAACTATTTATTTGAATAACAAAAGGTGCTAGAGAACAAAAATACTGGAGCTAAGAAAAGGCAAACAAAAGACGCTAGCATGAGAGCTAGGATAAACAAATAGTAAACTAAACTGGCACATAGGCACACAAAGGGGAAAACAAAACATTTAGCATGAGAGCTAAGAATGAATTAAATTGCGCAGCGTGAGAGCTCGCGAGAATAATCCAGAAATTGCATGTAAGCAGAAGCGCAAAGCAGACGTACCGTTGTGTGTGAACAAATTTGGATCCCAGACTGAACAACAAAAGATGCAGGCTTATATAAGGCAGGTGATTAGTGAGGACAGGTGTGCAGGGCCGTGAGTAGCAGGTGAAACTGATAATCTACCATGGTGACCCACTAAACAGGAAATAATAGGATCAGATTGAGAGTGAAAATAAAAATGGAACAATAAACAATATGTGGAGGATCCAAAAAGCGGATCTCAACAATTAAATCAATAAGATAAGGGATCTTCCAGAATTATCCTAGTAAATTGTCTAATTACATCTGAATCGCTCACACTGCTGCCGCTTTTTATTTTATTTTATTATTAGTTTTTTTTTCTAGTCCTTCGCTATCAATATCATCATCCACAAATCTTTCATCCTCGCTCAAATTAATGGGGAAATTGTCGTTTTCTCGGTCCGAGTAGCTCGTGCTGCTGGAGGCTCCCATTAAAATCAATGTGAGGACGTGAGGAGCCCCCACCCTTGTCATCGTCTGTGACTTCCGGTAAAGATGAGGCTTTTTTATCAGCACCATAAGTTGCGAACTTTATCGTCGATGTTCTCTACAAAATCCTTTCAGCAAAAATATGGCAATATCGCGAAATGATCAATTATGACACATAGAATGGACCTGCTATCCCCGTTTGAATAAGAAAATATCATTTCAGTAGGCCTTTAAGTCATTTTTTTAAATTGTTGGTAAAAAAAAATTTTTTTTTAATCAACTGGAAGTGGGTTCCACGGTGGCAGAGGGGTTAGTGCGTCTGCCTCACAATACGAAGGTCCTGCAGTCCTGGGTTCAAATCCAGGCTCGGAATCTTTCTGTGTGGAGTTTGCATGTTCTCCCCGTGAATGCGTGGGTTCCCTCCGGGTACTCCGGCTTCCTCCCACTTCCAAAGACATGCACCTGGGGATAGGTTGATTGGCAACACTAAATTGGCCCTAGTGTGTGAATGTGAGTGTGAATGTTGTCTGTCTATCTGTGTTGGCCCTGTGATGAGCCAATTGTAGCTGAGATAGGCGCCAGCGCCCCCCGCGACCCCGAAAGGGAATAAGCGGTAGAAAATGGATGGATGGATGGATGTTGTCTGTCTATCTGTGTTGGCCCTGCGATGAGCTGGCGACTTGTCCAGGGTGTACCCCGCCTTCCGCCCGATTGTAGCTGAGATAGGCGCCAGCGCCCCCCGCGACCCCGAAAGGGAATAAGTGGTAGAAAATGGATGGATGGATGGATGGATGTTGTCTGTCTATCTGTGTTGGCCCTGCGATGAGCTGGCGACTTGTCCAGGGTGTACCCCGCCTTCCGCCCGATTGTAGCTGAGATAGGCGCCAGAGCCCCCCGCGACCCCAAAAGGGAATAAGCGGTAGAAAATGGATGGATGGATCAACTGGAAGTATTTTTAAGTTTTTTTGCACTGCTAGTTTATTTGATAGTTTTATTGAATTTCCTATCACCACTAAGACCAATAGATTATGTTATCGATTCCTAATATCCTTTTAATTACCCCCCCCACCCCCCCTGCTGCGTGCACACGCATTGCAGTGCACCCGTTTTAAAATACTCACTCATTGGTGCAGCGGAAGTTTTTAAGCAAGGCTTATCTGCGTCTTTATCTGGGCTGGAGATGTGCTGCAGAAAGACAGGTCAAAGGGGAGCAAGCATTAGTGGACGTGGAACACATGCCAGGCACGTCACGCTCAATTTACAGTTGACAACACGACTAAATGCGTGCTGCAAAAAAAAAAAAAAAAAAAAAAAAGTCACTTTTTGCACGACTTTTATATCACTGGGAGGTTTTAAAATGCGCCTACATGCGCACCAGCAGTCTTTAGCAAATATAAACAAGGTCCAGGCTGGGAGCCAGGAGGACCCATTTAGCCCGTGGCTGTGCTAAACTGCTGCAGATAAAACAAACGATAATACTGTCTGTCTCCTGGGAGAGTCTCCACCAGCATTAACTAACAGCAAGTTTGGACACACACAGACACGCGCGCACGCGCACGTGCACGCGCCTGGACCCACGCAGCATATACCCACGCGTCATTGCGCACGGTGCTTGCCTGCAACACGATGCAGCTGATTGGCTGGGCAAGTTTTGGGTGTCACTCTAGCACAGGGGTCACCCACCTTTTTTGAAACCAAGAGCTACTTCTTGGGTACTGATTAATGCGAAGGGCTACCAGTTTGATACACACTTAAATAAATTGCCAGAAATAGCCAATTTGCTCAATTTATCTTTAATAAATAAATCTATATATCTAAAAAAATAAGGGTATTTCTGCCTGTTATTCCGTCGTACATTTTTTTTTTCCTTTTACGGAAGTTTTTTTGTAGAGAATAAGTGATGAAAAAAAACACTTAATTGAACGTTTTAAAAGAGGAGAAAACACGAAAAAAATTAAAATTCAATTTTGAAACATGGTTTATCTTCAAATTCAACCGAAAAAAAGAAGAGCAAAACTAGCTAATTCGAATCTTTTTGAAAAAATTAAAAAAATAATTTATGGAACATCATTAGTCATTTTTCCTGATTAATATTAATTTTAGAATTTTGATGACATGTTTTAAATGTTTTAAAATCCAATCTGCACTTTGTTAGGATATATAACAAATTGGACCAAGCTATATTTCTAACAGAGAAAAATCATCATTTCTTTTAGATTTTCCAGAACAAAAATTTGAAAAGAAACTCAAAAGACTTTGAAATAAGATTTAAATTTGTTTCTACAGATTTTCTAGATTCGCAGAATATATAATTTTTAATTTTAATCATAATAAGTTTGAAGAAATATTTCACAAATATTCTTCGTCAAAAAAACAGAAGTTAAAATGAAGAATTAAATCAAAATGTATTTATTAATCTTTACAATAAATAAATAAAAAATACTTGAACATTGATTTAAATTGTCAGGAAAGAAGAGGAAGGAATTTAAAAGGTGAAAAGGTATATGTGTTTAAAAATCCTAAAATTTTTTAAGGTTGTATTTTTTCTCTAAAATTGTCTTTCTGAAAGTTATAAGAAGCAAAGTAAAAAAAATTATGAATTTATTTAAGCAAGTGAAGACCAACCTTTTTGAAACCAAGAGCTACTTCTTGGGTACTGATTAATGCAAAGGGCTACCAGTTTGATACACACTTAAATAAATTGCCAGAAATAGCCAATTTGCTCAATTTATCTTTAATAAATAAATCTATATATCTAAAAAAAATAAGGGTATTTCTGCCTGTTATTCCGTCGTACATTTTTTTTTCCTTTTACGGAAGTTTTTTTGTAGAGAATAAGTGATGAAAAAAAACACTTAATTGAACGTTTTAAAAGAGGAGAAAACACGAAAAAAATTAAAATTCAATTTTGAAACATGGTTTATCTTCAAATTCTACCGAAAAAAAGAAGAGCAAAACTAGCTAATTCGAATCTTTTTGAAAAAAAATTCAAAATAATTTATGGAACATCATTAGTAATTTTTCCTGATTAATATTAATTTTAGAATTTTGATGACATGTTTTAAATGTTTTAAAATCCAATCTGCACTTTGTTAGGATATATAACAAATTGGACCAAGCTATATTTCTAACAGAGAAAAATCATCATTTGTTTTAGATTTTCCAGAACAAAAATTTGAAAAGAAACTCAAAAGACTTTGAAATAAGATTTAAATTTGATTCTACAGATTTTCTAGATTCGCAGAATATATAATTTTTAATTTTAATCATAATAAGTTTGAAGAAATATTTCACAAATATTCTTCGTCAAAAAAACAGAAGTTAAAATGAAGAATTAAATCAAAATGTATTTATTAATCTTTACAATAAATAAATAAAAAATACTTGAACATTGATTTAAATTGTCAGGAAAGAAGAGGAAGGAATTTAAAAGGTAAAAAGGTATATGTGTTTAAAAATCCTAAAATCATTTTTAAGGTTGTATTTTTTCTCTAAAATTGTCTTTCTGAAAGTTATAAGAAGCAAAGTAAAAAAAATACATGAATTTATTTAAACAAGTGAAGACCAACCTTTTTAAAACCAAGAGCTACTTCTTGGGTACTGATTAATGCGAAGGGCTACCAGTTTGATACACACTTAAATAAATTGCCAGAAATAGCCAATTTGCTCAATTTACCTTGAATAAATAAATCTATATATCTAAAAAAGTTGGTATTTCTGTCTGTCATTCCGTCGTACATTTTTTTCCTTTTACGGAAGTTTTTTTGAAGAGAATAAATGATGAAAAAAACACTTATTTGAACGGTTTAAAAGAGGAGAAAACACGAAAAAAATGAAACTTAAATTTTAAAACATAGTTTATCTTCAATTTCGCCTCTTTAAAATTCAAAATTCAACCGAAAAAAAGAAGAGCAAAACTAGCTAATTCGAATCTTTTTGAAAAAAATAAAAAAATTATTTATGGAACATCATTAGTAATTTTTCCTGATTAAGATTAATTTTAGAATTTTGATGACATGTTTTAAATATGTTAAAATCCAATCTGCACTTTGTTAGAATATATAACAAATTGGACCAAGCTATATTTCTAACTAAGACAAATCATTATTCCTTCTAGATTTTCCAAAACAAAAATTTTAAAAGAAATTCAAAAGAAATAAGATTTAAATTTGATTCTACAGATTTTCTTAGATTTGCCAGAATATTTTTTTTTATTTTAATCATAAGTTTGAAGAAATATTTCACAAATATTCTTTGTCGAAAAAACAGAAGCTAAAATAAAAAATTACATTAAAATGTATCTGTTATTTTTTACACAAAAAACCCAACAACTTAACCATTAATTTAAATTGTCAGGAAAGAAGAGGAAGGAATTTAAAAGGTAAAAAGGTATATGTGTTTAAAAATCCTAAAATCATTTTTAAGGTTCTATTTTTTCTCAAAAATTGTCTTTCTGAAAGTTATAAGAAGCAACGTAAAAAAAAAATGAATTTATTTAAACAAGTGAAGACCAAGTCTTTAAATTATTTTCTTGGATTTTCAAATTCTATTTGAGTTTTGTCTCTCTTAGAATTAAAAATGTCGAGCGGAGCGAGACCAGCTTGCTAGTAAATAAATACAATTTAAAAAATAGAGGCAGCTCACTGGTAAGTGCTGCTATTTGAGCTATTTTTAGAACAGGCCAGCGGGCGACTCATCTGGTCCTTACGGGCTACCTGGTGCCCGCGGGCACCGTGTTGGTGACCCCTGCTCTAGCACTTTTGTGGGATAACCGGTCGGGTGGGTTGTTGTCTTGTGCGTGGGCGTGTGCGCGTGCTCGTGCGTGTGCGCGCAGGTTTGTTGTCGTCTGTTATCACGTCCAGATAAGGGCGACAGTGGCTCCAGAATGTGTCGGGGGCAGACAGCAGAGTGTGTCGCTCCTGGTTTCAGGTTCCTCGCTCGAAAAACCTTTTTGTCTGCTCCGTTTCCGCGTCCTTGATGAGCGACAGGCTGACAGCCAAAGTGTGCAAGACACGCACGAAACGGAGCCACGGCTGAGGAGTTTTTAAACAACCCGCTGGACACAACACTGTGGGTGCCATGATGCGACTTATTGTCACCAAGGACCACCTCAGAAGACACTTGGCAACATAATGACCAATGCAGTAGCGCAGTAGGCCTAAACATTCATTAAAAACAAGGCAGTGGTTTTATTTGACAAGTACATTTAATTTAACCTTCCTCTTTTGTTAGCTTTCTGTTACCATCTCGTATGTTAACGGGTCGGTTTTGACCCATGTCTTAAATCAGCTGTAAAATACACTAAAAACAATTATCTATCATCCAATTTGTTTCTCATCTCTTGGGTACCTTGTTAGGTTTCCTTATCCATGAAAATATTGGTTTTAATATTTTTGGTGTGGGCCATTGGGCCTTTTTTTTTGTCAGTATACCCCTCGATTTCATTTGAAAAAAATGGTAAAACGAACCTCAAAAGAATCGTATAAATTAAAACAAAAGGTTGTTGTGTTACCTGACCATTACTGAGGGGTATTGGAACACATCTCTTAAATAAATGTGTTTTATTTATTTTTTCATTTTAATAATTTTAACGTAGTAACAACTCTATACTGAATTGACCTCAAATGTCTGGACATTTCAGTTTTTAAATGCATCAAAGAGCCACATACATTTTGTTTGTTTTTGTACAGGATAACAAGGTAAAATGAGAATCCACTAAAGCTCACATGATTTGGAGAGGAGCTGGCCGTCAGTGTGTTCAGTTTTGGCTCTACTTAGTGCTTTATAGTCTTATTTTTATAACTGGGTCGAAACCGACCCTAACAACACCAAGGTCATAATTTCAACCAGAGCATCTTATAATTTAGTGAAACAAAAAAAACAGGTTTTATTTTGTTGAAATAGAGGTTCCTGACAAAGTCAAAAAGCCTTCATGCATAAAAATAAATTTATGTGGTTCTTTTATGCATTTAAGAACTAAAACGGGTCGAAGACGAAGGTTAAAGGCCTACTGAAATGAGATTTTCTTATTTAAACGGGGATAGCAGGTCCATTCTGTGTGTCGTACTTGATCATTTTGCGATATTGCCATATTTTTGCTGAAAGGATTTAGTAGAGAACATCCACGATTATGTTTTCAACTTTTGGTCGCTAATAAAAAAGCCTTGCCTTTACCGGAAGTAGCAGACGATGTGCATGTGATGTCACTGGTTGTAGAGCTCCTCACATCTTCACATTGTTTGTAATCATAGCCACCAGCAGCTAGAGCGATTCGGACCGAGAAAGCAACAATTTCCCTATTAATTTGAGCGGGGATGAATGATTTGTGGATGAGGATAGTGAGAGTGAAGGACTACAAAAAAAAAAGGCGAAAGCAGTGAGAGCGATTCAGATGTCATCAGACACATTTACTAGGATAATTCTGGAAAATCCCTTATCTTCTTATTGTGTTACTAGTGTTTTAGTGAGATTATATGGTACCTGAAAGTCGGAGGGGTGTGGCGACCGCCAGTGTTTCCGGTGGGAGGAGGTAATAGTCCGCAGCTGCAGGAGGACGCAAGCTCCGCTCATGTCTACGGTAAGAGCCGACTTATTAGCACAATTTTCTCACCGAAACCTGCCGGTTGACATGTGGTCGGGAACCATGTTCGCTTAACCGCTCTGTTCCATAGTAAAGCTTCACCTCAGGGAATTTTACACAAAGAAACACCGGCTGTGTTTGTGTTGCTAAAGGCAGCAGCAATTTACCACTTCCCACCTACATCATTCTTCTTTGACTTCTCCATTATTAATTTAACCAATTGCAAAAGATTCAGCAACACAGATGTCCAGAATACTGTGTAATTATGCGATTAAAGCAGACTACTTGTAGCTTGGATCGGGCTGTAAAAAAATGCCCGCTACAACCGGTGACGTCATCATACGCGTCATCATACCGCGGCGTTTTCAACAGGACACTTCGCAGGAAATTTGAAATTGCAATTTAGTAAACTAAAAAGGCTGCATTGGCATGTGTTGCAATGTTAATATTTCATCATTGATATATAAACTATCAGACTGCGTGGTGGGTAGTAGTGGGTTTCAGTAGGCCTTTAACATGTATGGCCACTGTAACTTTAGACTTCGACTAACTTTGTTGATCCACAAGAGCAATTTTCCCACACAGTAGCTCAGTTTCAAAGGATGGAAAAGGCTGATACAGGTATTAAGTTGACCAAAAATGTACCATAGTAGCAATATAAAATATTACGGTAAGATTTTAGTATGGGGAACACATATCCACCATTAATTAGTTGCTTTCTGCTTCGCCGCTGCCAGTCTGCGGAACTCCCCTGAGGGGACCACAGACGGTGAATGCTTTTAAAAACGGTTTAAAAACCCTTCTTCTTAAAAAAGGCTTTTTATAGATATATGCATACTAGTTCTAGCAATTAGGATGGTTTAGTTTTTATTTTTATTTTTTATTATTATTATTATTAATAATACACTGTAGCACTTTGAAGATGTTTGCTCAATGTAAAGTGCTTTTTACAAATACAATCCATTATTATTATTATTATTAACATGCAAATTAGTAACCTCCTGGTGCATATGACTCCTGTGATAGTGATTACTCACATGTCTCCTCTGTACTCAGCCATGCAATCTTTTCTCCATTTAGTTGCATATGTGTGTATGTTGTCTCTGTGTGTGTGTTTGGTATGCGTACATTTGTGATAACGGGGGATATGGCTCACCGGGATACTGTTTTTAACTTTGTAAAGCACTTTGCGTTGCATTTCTTTAATGTATGAAAAGTGCTTTGTAGATAAAGTTTGATTGATTGTTTATATTATCTGATTGTAATGCATTTGAACTGCACTTTACCGGTCTGGTGTCATTCCTGGGCCCTGCCCGTGCGGCCCCAGGTGAGTACTTTAATAATTAATTAACTATAGCCTAAAGTATAATAATCATAGGTTCCCAACAGATGTTTGTTTTTTAATAAATCAATCCTTCTATTTATATAAAATAAATAAATCAAGCTTATATTATCTGATTGTAATCAATCAATCAATGTTTATTTATATAGCCCTAAAACACAAGTGTCTCAAACATTGTATCGTAAGATACAGTCTGGTGTGCCGTGGGAAATTATGTAATTTCACCTAATTGGTTAAAAATATTTTATGCAAATCTGTAATTATAATCCGCAAATAATGTGCCATTGTTGAGTGTCTGTGCTTTCTAAACATCGGCATATCAGCAGGTAGCTAATTGCTTTGTAGATGTCGGGAGCACGGTTTGTCGCGATCACAATATGCGGGAGGCAGCGTGCAGGTAAAAAGGTGTCTAATGCTTAAACCGAAAATAAACAAAAAGTAAGTGCTGCTGAGAAAAGGCATTGGAGCTTAAGGGTTGCTATGCAAAACAAAACTAAAACTGAACTGGCTGCAAAGTAAACAAAAACAGAATGCTGGATGACAGCAAAGACTTACAGTGTGTGGAGCAGATGGCGTCCACAAAGTACATCCATACATGACAATCAACACCAACATAGGGGCGCAAGACAAGAAATAAAACACCACACACAGGAAAACACCAAAAAACACCAAATAATCCACAGTGTGATGTGACAGGTCGTGACATGCACACTTTGAGACAAGAGCTATAGTGATGCATGCTTGGTTATGGTTTGAATTCATCTCCAGCAATTGCGAAAACGACTTTTTATTGTCAATAATAGCTGCTGAGTTGAATTTTTTTTATGTTTTCTGCCCGCGTTGTGCCTCCGGATTTTTCAATGTAAAAAATGTGCCTTGGCTCAGAAAAGGTTGAAAAACACTGGTATGTATTATATAAATATATAATAAAAATGGTAAATGGGTTGTACTTGGCACCACGGTGGAAGAGGGGTTAGTGCATGTGCCTCACAATACGAAGGTCCTGAGTCGTCCTGGGTTCAATCCTGGGCTCGGGATCTTTCTCTGTGGGGTTTGCATGTTCTCCCCGTGACTGCGTGGGTTCCCTCCGGGTACTCCGGCTTCCTCCCACTTCCAAAGACATGCACCTGGGGATAGGTTGATTGGCAACACTAAATTGGCCCTAGTGTGTGAATGTGAGTGTGAATGTTGTCTGTCTATCTGTGTTGGCCCTGCAATGAGGTGGCGACTTGTCCAGGGTGTACACTGCCTTCCACCCAAGTGCAGCTGAGATAGGCTCCGGCGCCCCCCATTACCCCAAACGGGAAAGGCGATAATAAATGGATGGATGGATTGATTGTACAAACCCCGTTTCCATATGAGTTGGGAAATTGTGTTAGATGTAAATATAAACGGAATACAATGATTTGCAAATCCTTTTCAACCCATATTCAATGCAATGCGCTACAAGGACAAAATATTTGATGTTCAAACTCATAAACTTTGTTTGTTTCTTTTGCAAATAATAATTAACTTAGAATTTCATGGCTGCAACACGTGCCAAAGTAGTTGGGAAAGGGCATGTTCACCACTGTGTTACGTTTGTACTGGTAGCGCCTTTCTACCTCTTTTTTTTTAAGAAATCAAAGCGCTTTGACACTATTTCCACATTCTCTCTCAAACACACACACACACACACACACACACACACACACACACACACGCACGCACGCACGCACGCACACACAGAGGGGCGGTATAGCTTGGTTGGTAGAGCGGCCGTGTCAGCAACTTGAGGGTTGCAGGTTCGAGCCCCGCTTCCACCTTCCTAGTCAATGCCGTTGTGTCCTTGGGCAAGACACTTTACCCACCTGCTCCCAGTGCCACCCACACTTGTTTAATTGTAACTTAGATATTGGGTCTCACTATGTAAAGCGCTTTGAGTCACTTGAGGAAAAAGAGCTATATAAATATAATTCACTTCACACACACACACACACACACACACACACACACACACACACACACACACACACACACACACACACACACACACACACACACACACACACACACACACACACTGATGGTGGGAGCTGCCATGCACGGCGCTAACCAGGACCAATCAGGAGCAATGGTGAAGTGTCTTGCTGAAGGACACAACGTGCGTGACTAGGATGGTAGAATGTGGGTATTGAACTGGCAACCCTTAGATTGCTGGCACAGCCACTCTCCCAACTCCGACCCATGAGTATTTATCATATACTGTATATATAATAAGTAAATATTACATATATGTTATATTTGATATTGCTACTAAGGTACATTTTTAGTCTACTTAATACCTGCATTACCCTTTCCATTCTTTGAAACTGAGCTACTGTGTGGAACAATTTCCCTTGTGGATCAACAAGGTTTGTCTAAGTCAGGGGTCACCAACCTTTTTGAAAGCAAGAGCTACTTCTTGGGTACTGATTAATGCGAAGGGCTACCAGTTTGATACACACTTAAAAAAATTGCCAGAAATAGCCACTTTGCTCAATTTACCTTTAATAAACACATCTATATATCAAAAAAAAAAAAAAAAAAAAGTATTTTTGTCTGTTATTCCGTCGTACATTTTGTTCCTTTTTACGGAAGTTTTTTTGTAGAGAATAAGTCATGAAAAAAACACTTAATTGAACGGTTTAAAAGAGGAGAAAACAAGAAAAAAATGAAAATTTAATTTTGAAACATAGTTTATCTTTAATTTCGACTTTTTAAAATTCAAAATTAAACCGAAAAAAGAAGAGCAAAACTGGCTAATTCGAATCTTTTTGAAAAAATGTAAAAAATAGTTTATGGAACATCATTAGTAATTTTTCCTGATTAAGATTAATTTTAAAATTTTGATGACATGTTTTAAATAGGTTAAAATCCAATCTGCACTTTGTTATAATATATGACAAATTGGACCAAGCTATATTTCTAACAAAGACAAATCATTATTTCTTCTAGATTTTCCAGAACAAAAATGTTAAAATAAATTTTAAAATACTTTGAAACAAGATTTAAATTTGATTCTACAGATTTTCTAGATTTGCCAGAATAATTTTTTTGAATTTTAATCATAATAATTTTTGAAGAAATATTTCACAAATATTCTTCGTCGAAAAAACAAGCTAAAATGAAGAATTAAATTAAAATGTATTTATTATTCTTTACAATAAATAAATAAAAAATACTTAACCATTGATTTAAATTGTCGGGGAAGAAGAGGAAGCAATTTAAAAGGTAAAAAGGTATATGTGTTTAAAAATCCTAAAATCATTTTTAAGGTTGTATTTTTTCTCTAAAATTGTCTTTCTGAAAGTTATAAGAAGCAAAGTAAGTAAAGAAGGAATTTAAAAGGTAAAAAGGTATATGTGTTTAAAAATCCTAAAATCATTTTTAAGGTTGTATTTTTTCTCTAAAATTGTCTTTCTGAATGTTATAAAAAGCAAAGTAAAAAAATAAATGAATTTATTTAAACAAGTGAAGACCAAGTCTTTAAAATATTTTCTCGGATTTTCAAATTCTATTTGAGTTTTGTCTCTCTTAGAATTAAAAATGTCGAGCTAAGCGAGACCAGCTTGCTAGTAAATAAATCCAATTCAAAAAATAGAGGCAGCTCACTGGTAAGTGCTGCTATTTGAGCTATTTTTAGAACAGGCCAGCGGGCGACTCATCTGGTCCTTACGGGATACCTGGTGCCCGCGGGCACCGCGTTGGTGACCCCTGCTCTAAATCTATACTGTTAACTAACTGCGCATGTGCACATTCCAGTGTTAACTGCTGTTAAATGCAAACTTGGGCTATGATATCATAATCTGCATGTATGCAAACTACAGCCACACTATAGAAATATCTATTTGTCATTTTGCACAGGCAGAAGGATGATGGTGCAGATGTTCCCAATGCTGCGGCCTGCAGTGAATGGGTTTAGTTGCAGCAGCCCAACGTGTGTCAGTCATGTGAGTGTAAAGTACACCAGAGGGACCACAGAGTGAGGGTCCCACTGGCCCCTTCATGCCCCCCCCCCCCCACGCAGGCGTCATTGCAGGGGACAGAGGGGGAGAGAGAGAGAGAGGTTGGAAATGAGTGAAGACCTCACAGAGGACCAGCAGCGTGTAATACTTACATCTAGTAAACATTACCAGGAAGGAGAAGAAGTCCTTGTCGTGAGCTGCAGGTGACAGTTTAACAGTTGTTGAGCATGTTTCCAAGCCCCAGCACGTCCACTCCCTTCTCCGTGAAGGACATATTAAACCTGGAGAACAGCCACGACCTCTTGTCCTCCCTGGACTTGCAGTCTTCCCGCATGGACTCATGCTGCACTCATGCGTCCTGCACTCATGCGTCCTGCTGCGCGCCGGCCCGCCTCAAGCAGGAACCTCTGCGGGACGCGCCGTCGCTCATGCCGCTGTTCGACGAGGACCTCCGCCAGGGGCCCAAATGCGGGGGCTTCGCAACTGCGGTTTACGGCAAAGCGCTGACGGAGATGGACCCGGTGAAGGAGGAAGGGTCGCACATGTTGGAGGAGAAACACGCAAAAGGTGAGTTGAACAGTTAACCTGCAGTAGTTAGTAAAAAAAAAAAAAAATGTTAAAAATGTATTCAAATGTGTTCCGCATAAGGCTCCTATTACTATTGATTATTTTGCGTGGGTAAAATTATTTATCTCATTCACAGACAGTATAGCATAAAATATTTAAATAAATACAAAAAAACATGTAAATACATTTTAAATAAAAACAGCATTCTTTGTAACGTCTGCATTATTTAAATTTTGTACACGTATTCCTTTATCTATATATGTGGAGGCTGAAGTGCGGGATTTTAAAATTGCGGTTCATTTTGAACAACACTTTTTTTTGTGAAACATGATTTGTTTCAGACATCTGAAAAGAGCTACAAAAAAAAAAGAAGCTCATATTTACACATATATCGAAACTATTGTCTCATTATATACTACATACTTAAGTATACTTTTATTATCCACGGCTAAAAATTACAGTAGAATGATTCAATACATTTTAGTGGGAAGTGTATTAAGGATATATATATATATATATATATATATATATATATATATATTATATATATATAAAGTATCTGTTTTACAGATAATGTTTTTAATGTTTAAAAAAATAATCTCAGTTAAATATGTGTTTAAGGTTTAAAAATCAATCTATTGTACATATATATATACGTATGTATGTATGTATATATGTATATATATATACATACATACATACGTGTATATATGTGTGTGCATATATATATATACACATGTATATATATATATATATATATATATATATATATATATATATATATATATATATATATATATATATATATATACAGCCCAAAGGGAATAAGCGGTAGAAAATGGATGGATGGATATATATAAATAAACATTAAAATGTTTTTAATGTTTAATAAGAAAATCTTAGTCAAATATGTGTTTGTTTAAAAATCTATTGTGTGTATATATTATATAAATTATCTGTTGTACACAAATTTTTTTTAATGTTTAATTAAAACAATCTCAGTTAAATCTGTTTAAGTTTTAAAAATCTATTGTGTCTGTGTTGTATGTGTATATATATATATATATATATATATATATATATATATATATATATATACCCGATTGGAACAAGTTAAACAGAGTTGTGATATGTACTTTCGTACCTTACAATTTAAAAAAAAAAAGCTATTAATTGCAATTGTTTAGTTTAACAAAAGGTCCCATACAAAAAAATAAGAAAATCAAACAAATTACATATATGTGACAAGTGTAATCATTTAGTGTTATTATTATATTATTACTACTAATTTTTACTGTTCTTAATTATCAAGTTAAATTTTTTTTTTTTTTTTACTGTAGGTAAAATCTGCACTGCAACGACATAATATTTCCTATCCTAAGCAATTACGCAAAATAAGTGGAAAAAACATAAACAAAATATTATGATATATATCGGAAATGTTTGACCTATTTTGTCTTTTCCGGAAGAACTGAGTCATCTGGGTCCGCCAGCAGAAGGCCAGAAGCCGGACGACCCGAACCGACCGAAGGCCCGAAGACGCCGGAAGCCGCGGATCCTCTTCTCCCAGGCGCAGGTGTACGAGCTGGAGCGCCGCTTCAAGCAGCAGCGCTACCTGTCCGCCCCGGAGAGAGACCACCTGGCCGGGCTCCTCAAACTCACCCCCACCCAGGTGAAGATCTGGTTCCAGAACAGAAGGTACAAGTGCAAGCGCCAGAGGCAGGACCAGAGCCTGGAGATGGTGTCCCTGCCCCCGCCCAGGAGGGTGTCCGTGCCGGTGCTGGTGCGGGACGGCAAGCCCTGCATGGCGGCCGACACCAGCACCTGCAACCCGTCCTACTGCATGGCTCACGTCAACCACTTCACTTATAACAACTACCCGCCCTTCAACGGCTACACAAACACGGCCTGCAGCGCAAACTACGCCTGCAATTACCCCACGACGACGTCCAATAACGGAAATTACATGAACTTTGGCGTGGGGGATTTAAACAACGTGCAGCCCAGCTTCCCTTCCAGCAACAGCGGGGCCTCACTACATGGAATTAGGACTTGGTAGGCACCTTCACAGCATGCATGCAGTTATTTTGGTCTTCAATATTTAACGATTTTGATATAGTGTTTTGCGCAAATGTCCTTATAATGAGTTTTGTGATATGAGAGTAAACAAAAAAATACATAAATAAAGAGCACATATACTTTTATAAATGCAAATTGTCAAAATATGTTACCAAAGGGCGTAAAAGTGGGATGTTGGCTTTTGTAAAAAAAAAAAAAAAAATTCTGTCAATTATTAAAAAAAAGTTATATAAGATTAAATAATTGTTGAACGATAATGAGTTTGCTTTAAAAATACAAAAAGGTTCCTTCCACCTTTGCAACAGACTTTGGAACACTTAACACAGACGTCATAACTTCATCAAAGTGAAGTGAATTATATTTATATAGCACTTTTCTCTAATGCAGGGATCACCAACCTTTTTGAAACCAAGAGCAATTTCTTGGGTACTGATTAATGCGAAGGGCTACCAGTTTGATACACACTTAAATAAATTGCCAGAAACTCAATTTACCATTAATAAATAAATCTATATGTATATATACAAAAAAAGGGGGTATTTCTGTGCCATTCCGTCGTACATTTTTTTCCTTTTATGGAAGGTTTTCTGTAGAGAATAAATGATGAAAAAACACTTAATTGAACGGTTTAAAAGAGGAGAAAACAGGAACAAAAAGATTAAAATAAAATTTTGATACATAGTTTATCTTCAATTTCAACTCTTTAAAATTCAAAATTCAACCAAAAAAAAGAATAGAAAAACTAGCTAATTCGAATCTTGATGAAATTATTTAAAAAAAGAATTTATGGAACATCATTAGTTATTTTTCCTGATTAAGATTAATTTTAGAATGTTTTAAATAGGTTAAAATCCAATCTGCACTTTGTTAGAATATATAACAAATTGGACCAAGCTATATTTCTAACAAAGAGAAATCAAAATTTCTTCTGGGTTTTCCAGAACAAAAATTTTAAAAGAAATTCAAAAGACTTTGAAATAGGATTTAAATTTGATTCTACAGATGTTCTAGATTTGCCAGAATATATATCTTTTTATTTTAATCACAATAAGCGTGAAGAAATATTTCACAAATATTCTTCGTCAAAAAAACAGAAGCTAAAATTAAGAATTAAATTAAATTTTATTTATTATTCTTTACAATAAAAAAATACTTAACCATTGATTTAAATTGTCAGGAAAGAAGAGGAAGGAATTTAAAAAGGTAAAAAGGTATATGTGTTTAAAAATCCTAAAATCTTTTTTATGTATTTTTTCTCTAAAATTGTCTTTCTGAAAGTTATAAGAAGCAAAGTTAAAAAAAAAAAAGAGTTTATTTAAACAAGTGAAGATCAAGTCTTTAAAATATTTTCTTGGATTTTCAAATTCTATTTGAGTTTTGTCTCTCTTAGAATTAAAAATGTCGAGCAAAGCGAGACCAGCTTGCTAGTAAATAAATACAATTTAAAAAATAGAGGCAGCTCACTGGTAAGTGCTGCTATTTAAGCTATTTTTAGAACAGGCCAGCGGGCGACTCATCTGGTCCCCACGGGCAACCTGGTGCCCGTGGGCACCGCGTTGGTGACCCCTGCTCTAGTGACTCAAAGCACTTAAACATAGTGAAACCCAACATCTAAGTTACATGTAAACCAGTGTGGGTGCTGTCACGCCAAAAACCTTCCCCCCGGAAGACATTTGGCGTGACAGCCCCTCTAATACCTGAAGGACCCCAATGAGGGCGTGATAATACCAAGTTAAATGACTCTTAAAGGTTACAGCTGCAGAATTAGCGAAGCAAAAATAGCTTGAAAGGTTAGCATGCTGGAATGCTAATATTTTTTCCTCACCGTTATTTTTCACCATTGACAATCAACCAATTATAATGCTTTTAAAACAGGCAGATGTGTGGGCTGCTTTAAGGTCCTTCCACCCTCATGGGGGCCCTTCAAGCATTAGAGGGGCTGTCACGCCAAATGCCTTCCGAGGGGAAGGTTTTTGTAGGGGGGAAGAAATTTGGCGTGACAGTGCCACTGGGAGCAGGTGAAGTGTCTCGTTCAAGGGCACAACGGTAGGGACGAGGATGGCGGAAGCGGGGATCAAACCGGGAACCCTCAAGTTGCTGGCACGGCCACTCTACCGACCGAGCTATACGTTCATCTTTAAGATTTGACACACAGCACCTACATTTTGAAACAAGAATGAGGTGACAGACAAAATATAACTGTGGTGCGTTCATACTTTCAATTGGACATATTAAAATATGATTACTTACATTTATATTTTGGTCACTTTATATTAAATTTGTTGGGAAGTTATCCACAAACCCTGTTTCTATATGAGTTGGGGAAATTGTGTTAGATGTAAATATAAACGGAATACAATGATTTGCAAATCACGTCAAACCCATATTCAGTTGAATGCACTACAAAGACAAGATATTTGATGTTCAAACTCATAAACTTTATTTTTTGCAAATAATAATTAACTTGGAATTTCATGGCTGCAACACGTGCCAAAGTAGTTGGGAAAGGGCATGTTCACCACTGTGTTACATCACCTTTTCTTTTAACAACACTCAATAAACGTTTGGGAACTGAGGAAACTAATTGTTGAAGCTTTGAAAGTGGAATTCTTTCCCATTCTTGTTTTATGTAGAGCTTCAGTCGTTCAACAGTCCGGGGTCTCCACTGTCGTATTTTACGCTTCATAATGCGCCACACATTTTCGATGGGAGACAGGTCTCGACTGCAGGCGGGCCAGGAAAGTACCCGCACTCTTTTTTTATGAAGCCAGGCTGTTGTAACACTTGTCTTGCTGAAATAAGCAGAGGCGTCCATGATAACGTTGCTTGGATGACAGCATATATTGCTCCAAAACCTGTATGTACCATTCAGCATTAATGGTGCCTTCACAGATGTGTAAGTTACCCATGTCTTGGGCACTAATACACCCTCATACCATCACACATGCTGACTTTTGAACTTTGCGCCTATAACAATCCGAATGGTTATTTTCCTCTTTGTTCTGGAGGACACCACGTCCTCTGTTTCCAAATATAATTTGAAATGTGGACTCGTCAGACCACAGAATACCCTTCCACTTTTCATCAGTCCATCTTAGGTGAGCTCGGGCCCAGCCAAGCTGGCGGCCTTTCAGGATATTGTTGATAAATGGGTTTGGCTTTGCATAGTAACGCTTTAACTTGCACTTACAGATGTAGCGACCAACTGTAGTTACTGACAGTGGTTTTATGAAGTGTTCCTGAGCCCATGTGGTGATATCCTTTACACACGGTCGTTTTTTGATGCAGTACCGCCTGAGGGCTCAAAAGTCCGTAATATCATTGCTTACGTGCAGTGATTTCTCCAGATTCTCTGAACTTTTTGATGAATGTACGGACCGTAGATGGTAAAATCCCTAAATTCCTTGCAATAGCTCGTTGAGAAATGTTGTTCTAAAACTGTTCGACAATTTGCTTACAAAGTGGTGACCCTCACCCCATCCTTGTTTGTGAATTACTTAGCATTTCATGGAGGCTGCTTTTATACCCACTCATGGCACCAACCTGTTCCCAATTAGCCTGCACACCTGTGGGATGTTCCATATAAGTGTTTGATGAGCATTCCTCAACATTGCCACCTTTCCCAACTTATTGGTCACGTGTTGCTGGCATCAAATTCTAAAGTTAATGATTATTTGCAAAATAAAAACGTTTATCAGTTTGAACATCAAATATGTTGTCTTTGTAGCATATTCAATTGAATATGGGTTGAAAATGATTTGCAAATCACTGTATTCCGTTTGTATTTACATCTAACACAATTTCCCAACTCATATGGAAACGGGGTTTGTACATAAATTCTAGATATTTTAATCCCATTTAAAAAAATCAAAAACCTAATTAAGGTTTTTAGATCCATCTATTTTTTACCGCTTATCCCTTTCGGGGTGGTGGGGGGTGCTGGAGCCTATCTCGGTTGCATTCGGGCGGTAGGCGGGGTACACCCTGGACAAGTCTCCACCTCATCGCAGGACCAACACAGATAGACAACGTTCACACTTGTGTTATAAAATTGCAAACAAATTCATGCAACAGTTTGTTTGAGCAGGTAAACATACCAAGTGTGTGTGTGTTTGTGTGTGGCAACTTGGGTTTAGGGTGGGCTAGGGGACCCTTTAGGAGTCATGGGGGCCCAGAATGTGGCGCTATGTGTGCAGCAAAACTAATTATTTTAACAGTTGGTCTAACAAAAAAATCTGTCAAGCTCTCACATGGTTTGTGTCGAGTTAAACTGTTCAAGAGGCTATTATGAGACTTCCTTCAAAGTGCTTCAAAAAAGGTTAAAAGGTGGTTAGTAGTTTACATATTTTACAACCGGGCTGTCAGACAAATGTACACTCACTAAACGTGTTTGATGACCGCCCGCAGCACCAAGACGCGTGTACGCCAAATGACCGTGACATTCGAGTTTTTCCATTCGTTACATAGCATGAGTACTTTTACTATACACAGGTTTAAATGCTTTTAGACTCATTTTAATCTTGTACACATTGACTATAAACCAACTTTCAAGTTAGTATGTTACTTGCAGTATTTCCTATGCAGTATCAGCATATTTGCTTGCCATATATAAATAGGCCTAATAGTTTGCACAATTTTTAACATTTTGACATTTTATTTATCCAGCATGCTAATACTTTTAGTGTATTCTAATGTATTGTAATATACTGTATGTAGCTTGGTTAAGATATGTTTAGGACAGGGGTTGACAACCAAAAATGCTGAAAGAGCCATATTGGACCAAAAGTACAAAAAACAAATCTCTTTGGAGCCGCAAAAAAAAATTAAAAGTCGTATATAAGTCTAATGATAAAGGCAACAGATAAGTGTCTATCCTACTATCATAATGAGTATGTGTTGCAGGCGGAAGCAAATCTTTGTTGACAGAAATGTTGAATTTTTCTATTCATTTTACACAATTTTTACAGCATTAGAAGCCATTAGTAAATCAGAGGTTACTCAGAATGTGAGAGAACTACGGGAAATTCCTGGCTTTTTAATGGCCAAAGGTGTAGATGTGTGTGTCCAAGTTAAAGGAAACAGCAGGCTGTCTGCTTTTAATACATTTATTACAGTCTTTGGCAAGCTAGGTAATGTTTGCTGTGGTCTGGAACGACATGGCACACAAACAACTATTTAAAATGCAGCCAATATTACATAAAGATAATGTGTCATGAGACATGCAAATATAAATGAAAAACAAAGAGGACATAAGTAAAGGATATTAAATGAGATCAAATACACCTACAAATGAGGCATAATGATGCAAATTGTACATACAGCTAGCCTAAATAGCATGTTAGCATAGATTAGCTTTCAGCCATGCATTGACCAAATACGCCTGATTAGCACTCAAACAAGTCACTAACATCAACAAAGCGCACCTTTGGGCATTTATGCAAAGCATAAACCGTTTGGTGGACAAAATTAGACAAAGGAGTAGAATATTGTACATGTAAACCAGTGGTCCCCAACCTTTTTGTGTCCGCGGACCGGTCAACGCTTAATAATTTGTCCCGCGGCCTTGGGTTGGGGGGGCGGGAAAATCCCTTTTTTTCTTTGTCATGAAAAAGGGACGTTTTTCTCACGAAAAAGGGAGGTTTTTGTGATTGGTGCACTAATAGTAAGTGTCTATTGTGTTTATTATGTTGATTTAATTAAAAAAAAAAAAAAAAAAAAAATTTTTTTTTTTTTTTTAAATGAATAAAAATGTATTCTGCGGCCCACTGATGTAAACAAACTGTTGCTACAGACCACACTATGGTGAGTTCAAGAACCACCGAAATTAGTAGGACAAAACAATGTTCACCAAATACTCTCATCAGTGACACATACACACAAACATATTAAACAGTGGGCTTTCTAACAACTGGAAAGGTTTGTGTCATGTTTGTCCTCAAACAAAAAACGTACTAAAAGAAAAAAACTATGTTCCCATTTTCAATCCTTTTCTAAAAATGAGCCACTAAGGCGGGTGCCACATGCGGCTCGAGAGCCGCGGGTTGCTGACCCCCGGTTTAGGATACATTTACATCCTCGGTCGACACTATAAGGTGCTTAAGGCAAACAAATCCATTTATGTTAAAGATAAAGTACACACTTAAAAGGAACGTGCACAATTATAACTCACAAAATTTCACGTCTCACATTTCAGCAACCATTTTAGTTTACTTTCTCACGGATATACTTGTATACTTTAGAGTAGTCAGTGTACAGCTTGCAGTACAGTTAAAATGTCCACTGAAAATGTGTGAACACAGCTACACTGGGACAATTAAAGTATTTAGTCAGCCACCGATTGTGCAAGTTCTCCCACTTAAAATGATGACAGAGGTCTGTAATTTTCATCATAGGTACACTTCAACTGTGAGAGACAAAATGTGAAAAAAAAATCCAGGAATAAACATTGTAGGAATTTTAAAGAATTTGTAAATTATGGTGGAAAATAAGTATTTGGTCAATTATTCAAAGCTCTCACTGATGGAAGGAGGTTTTGGCTGAAAATCTCACGATACATGGCCCCATTCATTCTTTCCTTAACAAGAAATAATCGTCCTGTCCCTTAGCAGAAAAACAGCCCCAAAACATGATGTTTCCACCCCCATGCTTCACAGTAGGTATGGTGTTCTTGGAATGCAACTCAGTATTCTTCTTCCTCCAAACACGATGAGTTGAGTTTGTACCAAAATGGATACATAGATGATATAGCAGAGGATTGGGAGAATGTCATGTGGTCAGATAAAACCAAAATAGAACATTTTGGTATAAACTCAACTTGTCGTGTTTGGAGGAAGAAGAATACAGAGTAGCATCCCAAGAACACCACACCTACTGTGAAGCATGTGGGTGGAAACATCATGCTTTGGGGCTGTTTTTCTAAGGGGACAGGACGACTAATCCGTGTTAAGGAAAGAATGAATGGGGCCATGTATCATGAGATTTTGAGCCAAACCTCCTATCAGTGAGAGCTTTGAATGGTTGACCAAATACTTATTTTCCACCATAATTTACAAATAAATTCCTGAAAATTCCTACATGTGAATTCCTGTTTTTTTTTTCCACATTCTGTCTCTCACAGTTGAAGTGTACCTATGATGAAAATTACAGACCTCTGTCATCATTTTAAGTGGGAGAACTTGCACAATCGGTGGCTGACTAAATGCTTTTTTGCCCCACTGTATATTAGTGTGTAAATGGCTTGCAACACAAGTGACTACAATGACAATTGTCTTTCCTGTACTCAAGCAGCATGGTGCATGAGTATACCATTATGGTCTAGGGGTGCGCGAGCAGGGAGTATTTGCAGTACATTGAGGCGAAACGTGAATTCCAACACTTGGTATCACATTCTGCTTGAAAAAGCAGGCCGCATGGCGCAACAGCATAAGGATTCCAAACACACCACCTTGCAGGGGAAAATAAAAGTGATGGCGGGGCAAAGTATGTCTCTTGAACCCCAATCCTCAAGCAAAGGAAGGTGTATCCACCGACACCCTGAAGTAAACATCGGATATATTCGATGCCTAAGAGGATTAAGGCAGTCCATCCATCCATCCTTGACATTTGGACGCTATTAGAAAATATTCACAAAGAGGTGCACTCATTGTGCTGCCATGCCGCTATTTAGACATTACGATGTTATTTTAGACTTTTACAAGATGTACACGGATTACTCCAAGTTACATTTCTATTGCATTGTCCTTTTAGAAAATAATAAAATGATTACTGAAGTATGAGCAATGTGTGTAAGTTACTAAGGCATATTATTACCCCCGCATGTCAACTCCATCAAATGCAAGTATATCTTATTAAAATGATGGCAATGTGAGGCGATGGCAGCGAGGTCATGCAGCTCCTCTGGACACGCTCTCCTATGAGGTGCTGAAAAGGCAACGTCAGATAACAAATCCACACAGACCAAAAATATCCCCCTCCCCTTACCCTTGCCCACATTGGAGAGGGGAAAAACGGGCAGGATAGTTTGCTTTTCCGGGTCTTATCTGAAGAAAGACAGGGATGCGTGCTGTTCTGTCTCGGCCATATATGTGCTCGTGGCTACAGCTTGCACGTAACTTGCAAGCAAGGCTAACAGGTGTTTTAGGAGGTGCAAACCTTTCTGAAAGATTCAAATCCCTGTTTGAAATGTATAGTTATGGGTTAAAAGTACCGGGACATTTTGATGCCTTTGAAATAGTTAATCAATGTACAGAACCTTAAATTCTTGCAAAACTGAAGTAAAGATAAGATCATTTTATATACTTTTTTTACTCTTTTTTTGTTAATTGTTACTCCAGAATAAGGACCATTAGTTATCAAATTGAAGGTCCTTAGCTGTCTTGTTTTAACTGTTATTTACAGCTGATGCACCCACCATTGGACACAGATGAAAATGAGTGTTTTGTTTTTTGCTTATATGGTGAGTTGTTGAATACAGACAGAATTAAAATTACAACTTTTTTTGGTTAGCAACTCATTTGTTATTCTAATGTAAAAAGCTATACAAAAAATAAGATGTTCTGGCATTGTTGTCTTGTTGCAGGTAACCATCTTTGTAATAAAGCACTTTACGACAAATGTAACTCAAAAGTAATGTGGGATTAATAGATTGTAAATAATTAATTACTTTCAAATACTTAACTAATAATTAAATTTTTGCAAGCAACTTACACATTCTCTTTATATTTGTCCACAGAAAAAAAATAAGGTTATATATTTATTCTAATAAATATGTAAACATTTTCTTAAATACTCAATAATCCGAATTATATTTTCCTTAACCCTCTCGGAACATTCAATTCGATTTGCCTTTAAAGTCAAATATAAATGTCTGAGTTTTTTAAAGGCCCTATATACTGTACATTTTGTATTGACCTTTTATTTATTGTTTTTATGTCAAAGGAATTACAATTGTGGAGCATTTTTCTACTTAAAAAGTAGTCAAAACCCTTTGAAACTATTGCGATATCTATTCTGATGATGCAACATCAGAGCACCTGGTTTCAGTATCTCGCTCTAGTTTTTTTGCTCAAATGTATTATTACAACTTTAGCCCTAATCAGAAATATCAAACATGAAATTATTTTTATTTTTATTTATTTTTTACATGTTAAGCCTTTCAATCAGATAATGTTACTTTTAAATTTGCTATATCACTAATGTTATATGCAATTGTATACAAAAAAACGCATGTGGCATAATTTGATCAAAAAGCCCTTCAAAAGGGTTAAAATAATAAAACACAATCACATTACGTTCGGTCATTTTGTTTAGGGCTGAAGTTGGTCAAGCGATTTCAGCCAAAAAAGTTGCAAAATATATTAATCCAAAATGTGATTATGCCCTGGAAATATAGGACTTTATGTCCTGTTTGGCTTTCAGTTATTGTCAAATACCTGCTAGTGTAAGAATGGAACATTGATTGTTTTTAATCAAACATGAAAAAAAAAACGTTTGGGAAAAAACATGTATAATTGAGTACCACAATAAAAAAAACATGACGAAAATACAGCAAAAGTGTACTGATAGGACAAACAAGTCAGCATTTGTCCCCTAGGGGTTACTAGTAAAAAAAAAATTGGGGGGAGGGGAGGGCCAAAACCTGTTTCCAAATCACAAAAGAGAAATGAGTATTTGACTTTGGATGTTCTGCTATACCTAATTGTGTCATTCTCCACGTACTTGATTAACAAGTCTGATTGGTTGCCAAATTTAAGTGTTATATGCAAGACTGATCTCAATTGGAATTCTATGCTGTCTGTCATCTTTGACGGCATCACATGGACACATAAAGTTTAATGAGTACTTAAAATTAATATTTGCAAGAAAATCCTACACCAGGAATTCACATTGGGCCTAATTTCAACAGATATATGATCACAAAATACAAATGTGTGTTTTTTGTTATTATTGCAGTGCTTTTTGCTTTGCATCTAAAGAAGTACATTATTTTAAAAAAAATAATCACACTCTTAGACGGATTACTTAATTTTGGTTAACATGCAGCATGTTGAAAATAATTTGGGCTCACTTGGTATAGTGGAGCAGTGGAGGTGGTCTTGCACTCCTCAAAAGAAAGGAAATATTCTCTTCTTCAGGATGTAAAGAACAGTGGCGAGGAAGAGGGCCAATGCAAGAAAGATGAGCAGTTTATCAGTTAGCTCCCTGCGGTTGTACTTGGTGATAAGTTTCCTTCCCAACTTGATGGTCCCTGACATGGTCTTAAATTCGTCATTGGTGTCTTGGATGGTCCTGGATGATGTAGCTAGAACCAAATGAGGACGTCACGTCTTAAATACCTTGTGCCACAAGAGCATTTGTTGAAATGTATTAAAAAAATTGATTATTCAAACCTAATGCTGTCATCGTCTCCTCGCTCTGGTTAACCTGCTGGGCCATCATTCGACTGATGCTCATCAGGTTCTTTGTAATGTCACTGGACGTCTCAGCCATGTCCTCTTTGGTTGACTTCCTGAACACAATCAGGAAATTACTAAAAGGCGGTCCGTTTGACCGTTGCACATTTACTTTATAGAGACTGACATTTTTTTTGCTGTGGCCATAGCACCAGGGAAGGGTGCGAGTGAAAGCAGGGAGGTATGGTGTGATGACAACCATAGAATCAACCAACAATTGTAATATGGCTTAAACTCCAATCTAATTACAAAGGAGTACAGAATGCACAATGTAATGAGAATTCCCTCCAAGGCACATGCAGTAATTTTGAAAGGGGCATGGTTCTCATACAAAAGATTTCTGAAGGACCCCCCCATCCCACCCAAACCTAATGTTGCCGCCCCAAAAGTCAATATAAAGTGTCCAGAATATTAAATATTATTATAAATCTATCGTGTTTTCTTCTAATTCAGAGCGTGAAGGAGAGATAAGCTGATTTACGAAGAATTATCATTTGTAGGTAATTCATATCATTATAATACATCGTTTTTATGATTATAATATCAGTGCACCTCCTGTTTGGCTTTAAGAGGCTATTTTCAACTTTATGTGTGCCATCAATAAAAAACGTTGCCGCTGCAATACTAACAAATTACCTCAGTTTTATCTAAAGTTCCACCTGAGTTTGTTTTGAAGGGTGCAGAGCACATTGCTCTATCATCACAGTGGTGTGTGACGTCATCACCACCTGTGCAATGAGCGCTGCCTTCAGGTGATCATACCAAACACTGTAATTAATCTTCATTCATTTATGGTAAATCTGGAATTTTTTTTCTTGTCTTTTTCAATTAATCACATGCATTAACGCTGACAGCCCTAATTTTTATCTGTTTTCTATCACGTCCTCCTTGTTTTAAAAAAGTGCTGTGTGAATGCATATAGGTGAGCTTTGATGTGTTCCATGCCAATAAAACCTTTTGAATTCTTGTAAGGGGGTGTAGATATTCAGACGTTTTAATTTCATTAGAAGAAATTCACATTAAAATTGATGACATTTTTTTTTCCAACATACATATTTAAAATTACAGAAAAAAAATTATTCGAACTTTCCAAAAGCCTCGAGCCCCTGTACTACATCCCCTCAAATTCCACACCCTTGAATTTGCCTATACGTTTTCCACCACTTCATACATTGCCCATGCCTTACTCACAAGTTCAAGTGATTTTTTTGCTACAGTTATGCGGCTACCAAGAAAGAGCCAACATTTGAACGTGCTGCAAACATATCTCTCCCTCTCTCGCTGATTAGAGCATGTAAGGTCTCTCCATCTCTCCAAACACACACACACGCACACACGCACACACGCACACACGCACACACGCACACACTTTGGGACTGCTTTTGCGTAAGCACGCATGTGTTGTGTACAGAAGCCCGCAAGTGACAGCCATGAATGCCAGTCTTCTTATCATTTGTATTCAATTTATTTGTGATTGTGAAAAGTACAGACATTTATTTAATCTGTTTTTTTAAACCATTAATGCCTATGTGTCAAAGTCAAGGCCCGCGGGAATGAAATATCTACGGCCCCCGGGATGATATTTGATGAGTATTGAAACCGACCCGTAGGCCACTTTTGCCGGCTGCTGTTTTGCACGTACCATCAGTGTTGGCGTTAAGAATTTTCAAAATGGGGTTCCAGGGACCCCATTGACTCAAAAAAATGGGGTCCCAGAGTAAATTTTTGGGGTCCCACTTTTTTGTGACCGTTTTGAAAACAAAATATATACGTATGTATTATTTTGTTATAGTTCACATTCTAGATTGTGTTTTTGAAAAAGGTTTTCATAAACGCTACTAAATTCATTAAAAAAATAACACAAAAGAAAACACATTTTAAGCATATGTAAATGTATTCAGTTATAAATATTCATTCACTTCCTTTTTCCTTAATGGATCTAAACATTACCGCTGCCAGTATTTTTTTCTATATTTTTATTGTAATATTTTCAGAATGTATTTGTTTTTCTATTTGCCCAAAGTAAGACAAAGAAAACAATCTGATTTTGTATTTAAATTTTAGTTTTAATGTCATGATTTTAATAGTCTGGCCCATGAGTTAAAATGAGTTTGACACCCCAAAACTAATGGTTCTTATATTTTAGGGCTTAAAAAAATTGAGCCAATGACCTACAGTAGCTTTAAGGGTAAGTAGATCATTTGACATTGGTAAATCTTTTTGTAAAATCTTTCACTTTTTTTTTAACATATAGAAAGAATGTTAAATGTTACAAAAGCACGGTGCTTGACACCCAACCCTTTTCAGCAATCACTTCTTTAATGGTAACTGTTTGACCCTGGAAGTGACGACTGCCATTAATTCCAACGGGATATATTTTTGAAGTTTTAAAAATGAGAACAAACTGATTGTTCTCATTGAGGTTTTGTTATTTGAGGAGAACTGAAACACGACTCCGGCCTCACTCCCGGAAGAGACGGTCTTAAAGCAGCCGGACACGCTGTCCCCTCACCTCTGTCTTGCGCCACTATCAGCTCCGTCAAGGAGCGCCTGCTTCTCCATATTGTCGATTGACAATTTACTGGCCAGGTTGGACTTCCTCCACGCGGTCTGGTTGCTGCCACAAACACACACAAACCTTTTTTCAGTACTAAATCATTTGAAAGTTTACACATTAAACAAAAAGACTCACCTCAGCATCTGTTTCCTGTGTCCCTCTACCTGACGGATCAAGGCCTGTTTGTCAGACTCTTTGTCTTGCTCCATCGCCATCTGCTCCAAATCCTGGAAAAAAATATTTTTATATATGCAAGGTGTGTATGTAGCTTTGTGAGCTTTAAAGGCCTACTGAAACCCACTACTACCCACCACGCAGTCTGATAGTTTATAAATCAATGATGAAATATTAACATTGCAACACATGCCAATACGGCCTTTTTAGTTTACTAAATTACAATTTTAAATTTCCTGGGAGTTTTGTCTTCGAAACATCGTGTAATGATGACGGTACGCAAGACGTCACAGGTTTTTAAGAAGTATGAGCGCTACACACACACACAGCTAAAAGTCGTCTGCTTTAACGGCATAATTATACAGTATTTTGGACATCTGTGTTGCTGAATCTTTTGCAATTTGTTCAATTAATATTGGAGAAGTCACAGTAGAAAGATGGAGTTGGGAAGCTTTAACCTTTAGCCACACAAACACACGGTGATTCCTTGTTTAAAATTCCTGGAGGTGAAACTTTCCTATGGATCAGAACGCGGTCAAGCCAACATGGATCCTGACCACATGTCAACCAGCAGGTTTCGGTGAGAAAATTGTGGTTAAAAAGTCAGTTCTTACCGGAGAAAAGCTGAGCCTGTGCCGTCCATAGCTGCCGTCGACTCCCCTGAGACACTGCGCGTCAAGACACCCGTGGAGACACCCTTCCGACTATCAGGTAATATTAAACTCACTGAAACACTAGCAACACAATAGGAAGATAAGGTATTTCCCTGAATTATCCTAGTAAATGTGTCTAAAAAGATCGGAATCCGTCTCAATGCAATCAAGTTTTTTTTTGTTTTTTTTTCCAGTCCGTCGCTATCAATATAATCAAACACGAATCTTTCATACTCGCTCAAATTAATGGTGGAACTGTCGTTTTCTCTGTCCGAATAGCACTTTTTGTTGGAGGCTCCCATTAAAATCAATGTGAATATGTGAGGAGCCCCCACACTTGCGACGTCATCGTCTGCGACTTCCGGTAGAGGCAGGGCATTTCTCTGAGCACCGAAAGTTGCAAACTTTATCGTAGATGTTCTCTACTAAATCCTTTCAGCAAAAATATGGCAATATCGCGAAATGATCAAGTATGACACATAGAATGGACCTGCTATTCCCGTTTAAATAAGAAAATCTCATTTCAGTAGGCCTTTAACATATATAGTTTCTTACTTGTATAAGTAATCGTAGATTTTGCAAACCCTTTTTCACGTTAGTGTTGAGTTCAGTAAGCTTGCTCTGAGGACCTTTGCACTCGGTGATATCCTGGAGTGTTAGGACATAAAGTGACAGTGAGGGAAACAGAAAACAGTACATGCAGGATAAAAGCTGTTTGGAAAAATACATTAAAAAAATACTTTCATACATTATATGGAGATATTCTATCTATTCAATCTAATAGGTGAATTTTGGCAAAAATAAAACAGAAACATAATGACAATTACATTCCCTCTGGCGACATAATACATTATATGGAGATATTCTATTTATTCAATCTTATAGGTGAATTTTGGCAAAAATAAAACAGAAACATGATGACAATTACACTCCCTCTGGCAACATATTAAACAAGTATCGAATAAGTCACGTTTTTCGGCTTAACATGGTCAACACCTGTCGTACAAATGTTGGCTTAAAAGACGTTTCTAACACATGACTGTGGCAAATACCACCACTTCTGACGCAGTCCCAAATAGTCTTACCAAATAAACATTCGCACCTGGATGAGCGCTTTGACTTCTAAGTCATATTTCAATATTTCTTGTTCACATATTCGGACGTGGACGTCGAGGGTTGCCATGTTGGAGACGTATACACTTCCTGGTACGGCGAGTCAGAAGGACCTCTTTTATATCCGCTTGCCAGCATGAGGATCGTACACATAGACAGTTTATAAATAGACACAGCATTGGGTAATGTGACGCGAGAAATTCGGCCGCCATCTTGAAGTGGTGATGAGGAGCCGGCGAGCAGCCTAAACTTGACAGTTGACAGGTAGAAAACAAAAATGCTGGTGTTCAGCGTCTTCCTGCTAAAATGAGCGGTCTGCTGAAAATAGGAATCAGGGTATTTTTTTTCACAAGTTAGATTCAAAATTAACATATTGTTTGTATTTTGTGAAAAGAATATTACCACAGAGTTGAGAAGGAGCAAATTTCTTCAAGATTACTCAAATCGTAGCTGCGAGCAAACAAGAGTATGACCGTTAGGGCTGCGAATCTTTGGGTGTCCCACGATTTGATTCAATAGGGACGGTGTGGCGCAGTGAGAGTGGCCGTGCGCAACCCGAGGGTCCCTGGTTCAATTCCCACCTAGTACCAACCTTTTCACGTCCGTTGTGTCCTTGAGCAAGACACTTCACCCTTGCTCCTGATGAGTGCTGTTTAGCGCCTTGCATGGCAGCTCCCTCCATCAGTATGTGAATGTGTGTGTGAATGGGCGAATGTGGAACTAGTGTCATAACGCTTTGAGTACCTTGAAGGTAGAAAAGCGCTACACAAGTACAACCCGTTTATCATTTTATCATTTAATAACAATTCTTGGGGTCGCGATTCGATTATATATCGATTTTTTTCGATTCAACGCGATTCTCGATTCAAAAATGATATTTTTCCGATTCAAAACGATTCTGTATTCATTTAATACATAAGTTTCAGCAGGATCTACCCCAGTCTGCTGACATGCTAGCAGAGTAGTATATTTTTTTTTAAAAAGCTTTAATAATTGTAAAGGACAATGTTTTATCAACTGATTGCAATAATGTCAATTTTTTTTAACCATTAAATAAACCAAAACCACGACTTATTTATCTTTGTGAAAACATTGGACACAGTGTGTTGTCAAGCTTATGAGATGCGATGCAAGTGTAAGCCACTGTGACACTATTGTTGTTGTTTTTTAAATAAATGTTTAATGATAATGTCAGTGAGGGATTTTTAATCCCTGCTATGCTGAAATTATAACTAATATTGATACTGTTGTTAATAATATTCATTTTTGTTTCACTACTTTTGGTTTGTTCTGTGTCGTGTTTGTGTCTCCTCAATTGCTCTGTTTATAGCAGTTCTGAGTGTTGCTGGGTCAGGTTTGGTTTTGGAATTGGATTGCATTGTTATGGTATTGCTGTGTATTGGTTTGTTGGATTGATAAAAAAATAATAAAATAAAAATCGATAAAAAAAAAAAAAGGCAATCGATTCTGAATCGCACAACGTGAGAATCGCGTTTCGTATTAGAATCGATTTTTTCCCACACCCCTAAATTGACCATAATATAATTGCTTGTCAATTAAATTAATTAAATTTAAAAATGTCATTCTTGAATAACAAAGTTGAAATAAGAAATAAGTTTATTTATAAGTATTTGGCAGATGCTTTTATCCAAGCGACGTACATAAAAAATACATATAAAAAATCACTGTAAACATTATCATTTAAGGGGAGAATGTAATACAAAATATCAATACAAATTATCAAGACAAAATAAACTCTGCTGTTGCAGCAACAGAGATACAGTATATAGGTCGCCAAGATATATAGATATGTAATGTCATACATTGTTTGTGTAGGATATACGCATGTATTTATAACCTAATCATATTTATTTCTTCAATTTAAAAATTGTTTTTTTCCCCCCCTTTTCTGGGATTATATTCCCAGTTTTGACCTCGGACATCTGGTCACTTATAGCATATAAGAATATTCTATTACTGTTCAACAAACTCCATCCATCCATTTTCTTCCGCTCATCCGAGGTCGGGTCGTGGGGGCAGCAGCCTAAGCAGGGATACCCAGACTGCTGTCTCCCCAGTCACTTCGTTCAACTCTTCCCGGGGGATCCCGAGGCGTTCCCAGGTCAGCCGGGAGATATAGTCTTCCCAACGTGTCCTCGGTCTTCCCCATGGCCTCATACCGATCGGACTTGCCCGAAACATCTCCCTAGGGAGGCGTTCGGGTGGCATCCTGACCAGATGCAAACTATGAATAATAAAACACGCCCAAACATGTGTCCTTTATCATAGCTACACGTATGACAAAAAAACGCGTGAAAATCAGTGGTATTCAGTGAGGTAAAATGAATTAAATGCGCTCACAGTTCATTGCTCCTGCCAAATGAATTGCACTGAGTGGAGCGGATCACCACTCCAAGATGGCGGCCCTGCGTCTCGTCAGCGCCAGTAGGCAGGAGCGCTCGATGCTGCATCTACTTATAAGATGTCTATTGATGTTCACGGCATCGCTTGATGGGAAATGGGACAAAAATATTTAATGGAAATATAGTTATCTATAACCATCTGTAACAGTAAGACCATACCACATACTTTGAGGAATATAATTTATAACTAAGTTTTGTTTTCCTTGAAATAAACAGCAATGTTGCAAAAAGATGTATAACTGGCGCCCCCACGTGGTTGTAAAGAGGCATGTGAGACAATCCACAAGGCCTAGAGCAGAAAGGTCATACATTAAAGAACTCATAAGATTTTTGTAATTACTGGTTGTATATCGTACAGACCGTGGAGCTATTGTACAAATAAACGTTTTATCTCACGAGTATGTAAACAACTCACTATATCCTTGGATTTTACATAAAGGCTTCCCAGGTTGCATAGCGTGTTGGTCAAGAGGTCTGCCGGTCTCGATGATCTGAAAATAAAATTTTCCAAGAAACTCACTAAAACAATTGCACTAACTGTATAATTTATTCACTTTTAACATTTAATAAAAAAAAAAGGTTAACATACATCATGTTAATGATCACACCCATTTGAAAATAAGAAAATTATTTGAAAAGGATAACTTACTTACAAAAACTTACTATCTAAAAAAAAAAGGGCATCTATAGATATTTTTGATTTAAAGTAACAAACCAACATATAGACACACACACAAATGTTCCAGTTCCATTCACACATTTAAAAGAAACTTTAAAACCAATGACTTATAAAAATATATCACTCTTGAATCACCACCAGTAGTTAATACTATGATCAATGTCAATTACAAAACTAAATGTGGGATATAAATAATAATGGAATTATAAGTGTTTTTATATAGCATATTATTGGTACAAATGTTTAACCAACATGTGTACAGGGATATTTCACAACTGTTTGTCCATGTCTTTACTGTGTGTATATTTGAACAGTGTTCATGTTGTGTACAAGATGTATTTATAATGTTGTGTAAAGGAAATTTCATATTTCTGTGATGCTCATCCTGTATTTGAGAACGTTTATTTATAGGGTTAGGCAAAATAAGAGCTCAACTTCAGCCACAACCCTTTCAGTCTGTAAAATTGTCCATTTATGAATGTAAAACTGTTTGTTTATTTTGTTGACCACTGACCCAAGAAATAATTAACTAACATGTGAAGTATGAGGCATAACATTTAATGGCAAGCTCATTTACACAAACAGCATCACTTTACAATAATATACATCAACTGAACACTTTTAAATTAAAGCACACTCTGCCAGAAGCCATTTTAAGAAAGTCATTTGGGTATTTTGTACAAGGCACCTGTGTGAAAGACACTCAGTAGGCACACGGGGGTGTGAGATTAAGGCAAGGAACACATCTGGAGGTTAAGAGAAAACATTCCATGGTTTTGCTGCGGCGTCTGCTTTGAGAGAAACGACAATTAGCAAAACGTTAATAGAAGAAGGCAGCTCTTAGCTACACAAAATGTTGGCTAACATTTTTTTAAAGTCTTACCTGCACTGTGAGGAACACCGTCAGCACAGGATCATTAAGGCCAGTGGTACATGAGGTACCAGATGGCATCAGTGGACAGAGACGGTCCAAACAGTGGGTTCAACTGAGCCAGAATGGCAATCAACCAGCTGATGAGACGAAATACATGCATGATGATCATATGTAAAGATCACGTGACACTCATGATAACTAGTGTGTGGCGAAAAGACAGCTTGGTCTCTTTGCTGCCCCCTTGTGTACATATTTAATGTAACAGGCCCCGAGCTAGAAACTTACACCGCAGTGTTTGTTAATTATTTAGTTTAAAGCACATTTTGTCTTCTTATGAAACCAACCACTATACAAATGATGTGGCAGTTACTCCGTCTCTTTATGACACTTACAGAGACAGGACCAGACATAATAAACTGTTTAAGAGAGCTGACTCCATCTTAGGCTGCTCACAAGACAGCGTCGAGGAGGTGGCCGACACATAGATGTTGGCAAAGTTGAAATCCCTAATGTTCAATCCCTCTAACTACATGCACAACTGTGTGGAGGCCATAATTAGCTCCATCAGCAATACAAAACTGCTTTATGTTCAGGAGAGAACACACAGAAGCTAATACAAATAATAACAGAAGAAATGAACATATTAAAAAGATTGTCTGACAAAAACAGACTTTCTTTGACTGTCAGTAAAACTAAAATAATGTTATTTGGTAACAGTAGAAAAGACGATTTTACGCAAATACAAATAGACGGAGTAGACATTGAAAGGGTAAAATAAACCTGATTTTTAGGGGTAATAATAGACAATAAAATAACTGGGAATCTCATTTGAAAATATACAACATAAGGTGGCAATAAATATTTCAGTAATTAACAAAGCAAAATATGTCCTGGACCAAAAATCTCTTCCTATTCTCTACTGCTTGCTAGTGTTACCATATTTGAATCTTTGTGCAGAAATATGGGGAAACTACAAATGTGCACTTCATTCATTTACTGTTACATAATGTTGGATGTAGAGAGCATACAAACCATTTATTTATTGAATCAAAAATACTGAAATTCAACACTTTGGTAAAATTGTAAACAGCTAAAATTATGCACAAAACAAACTATACTGTGTTACCCAATTACAACATTTCTTCTCAACTAAAAGGGAGAAATATAACCTTAGAGGAAAATCTAACTTAAAACATATGTATGCTCATACAACACTTAAAACTTTTAGCATATCAGTATGTGGAATTCAATTATGGAATGGATTAAGTAAAGAAGTTAAACATTGTACTGATTTGATCAAGTTTAAGAGGTTGTTCAAATGAATAGTGCTTACAACCTACAAAGAAGAAGAATTATGAGAAATACCTTCAACCTTATTGACTATGGACTGGACTCTCAGTATTATGTTAGATCCACTATGGACTGGACTCTTACACAATTATGTTATATCCACTATGGACTGGATTCTCATTATTATGTTAGATCCACAATGGACTGGACTTTCACAACATTATGCTAGATTCATTGACGTCCATTGCACCGGTCGCCCTGGGTGGTGGGGGGTTTGGGTCACCCACATCTGCGGTCCTCTCCAAGGTTTCTCATTGACATCCCACTGGGTTGAATTTTTCCTTGCCCTGATGTGGGATCTGAACCAGTTGTGGCTTGTGCAGCCCTTTGAGACACTAGTGATTTAGGGCTATATAAATAAACATTGATTGATTGATTTATATTTTTCTTCTCAGTATGTTAACAATGACTGACTTAATTATAATCATGCACCGATGTAACTGTGTTACAAAAAAAAAGACAGTAAATGCTCTGAAGTAGGAAAAGGGAAGGATTAAATAATCTTTGCTTCTACCCACTCCTCTTTGGATATAATATAAAAAGAAATTACATGAAATTGTGTGATGAATTATACTGTAAGTGTTAATTTTCAGAATAAACTAAACTCAATCAATCAATCAATCAAACTGTTACAGCCACAGTGAAAGAAGGAGCACTACCGCTGTAAATATCCTACCAAGTCAGACCTACAATGTTTAAATGTCCATTTCTCTGACGATGCAATTGTGAATGACTGAAGTGCTGTTATCAACCAAACCTAACCCCCCCCCCGGATTGTAAATAATGTAAATAATTCAATGTATATACTCAGATGATGATTAACTTGTGTGATGACTGAGTTATGCTGATAGTATATATTTGTACCATGAATTGATTAACATGGACCCCGACTTAAACAAGTTAAAAAACGTATTCCGGTGTTACCATTTAGTGGTCAATTGTACGGAATATGTACTGTACTGTGCAACCTACTAATAAAAGTTTCAATCAATCAATCAATCAATCAAAACCACAGGTCAGCCAAAGCCATAAGACTTTACAACACACTTGTGTGATTACTGAGCTTTTTTTTCTTGGTGTGCAATACGGGTGTTAAGATAGTGTTGTTTTGTTTTATTTTTATCTATACATATCGCAAACGTGTATTATTTATTACTATCTGTTAAGTTTTTCATAACATTTTAACTCTAACTGTATGTAAAAGCCTGCACTGCAACCATTTAATTTCCCCATAGCGGTATGAGTAACATTCTGTCTGACTGTCCATAAATAGAGTTAGATCAGTGTTTCAAACTCAAATAATGACACTAAACAGGACATGCAAACTTACATTGGAGAAACCAAGTGCAATAATAATACTTACAACAAGTAGCAGCAAATTGCAGTTAACACCAGCATTGTGACAATAACTCTGTTGAAAATAAAAGAAAACAGGTTATTTGGTACGTTCGTACAATTGTGGTTCGAAAGGGTGGAAAAACAGGAAGATGCATCTTTTTTTTCCACACTTATTATTTTGTCTGTTTTTGTATTTGTTTTGTATCATTCCGTGAGGTGTGTATTATTATATTTTTGTTTTGTTCGGTTTGTACTTCATGAAATTTTGCAATTGTTGTGTTTTTCTTGTGTGTTTTTTTGTTTGTTTTCATTACATTTGGATGTAATTGTTGGTTTGTATGCCATCCATTAAAGACCTACTGAAACCCACTACTACCAACCACGCAGTCTGATAGTTTATACGTCAATGATGAAATATTAACATTGCAACACATGCCAATACAACCGGTTTAGTTAACTAAATTGCAATTATAAATTTCCCGCAAAGCTTCTTGTTGAAAACGTCGCGGAATGATGATGTGTGCGCGTGACGTCACGGACTGTCAGGAATACTAGTGCACCACCATTTGCGACTAAAAGTTGTCTCTTTTCATCGCGCAATTAAACAGTTTTTCTGGACATCTGTGTTGCTGAATCTTTTGCAATTTGTTCAATTAATTATGGAGACTATAAAGAACAATGTTGTTGGTGGAAAGCGGTGGATTGCAGCTGACTTTAGCACAGAGACACGGCCGGCGTTTCTTTGTTTTTAACACAGAGCGGTCAAGCGAACATGTTTTCTCTACGTCAACCGGCATGTTTTTGGATGGGAAAATTGTGATATATATCTTACCGGAGACATCATTGGATTATTCGTCCTCCTGCAGTAGCTGTTTGAAAGGCAGCTGTGAGCTTGGCTCCTCGGCTTCTCTATGAGACACTGGGTGTTCTCCGCAGCCATCCGACCTCGAGGTATGTCTTTACAATCTCACTAAAACACTATTAAAACAATAAGCAGATAAGGGATCTTCCAGAATTATCTAAGTAAACGTGTCTAATTACATCTGAAACGCTCACACTGCCGCCGCCCGGAGCCGTCGCTTTTTATTTTATATATTTTATTTTTTTCTAGTCCTTCGCTATCAATATCATCATCCACAAATCTTTCATCCTCGCTCAAATTAATGGGGAAATTGTCGTTTTCTCGATCCGAATAGCTCTTGCTGCTGGAGGCTCCTATTAAAAGCAATGTGAGGACGTGAGGAGCCCTCATCCTTGTGACGTCATCGTCTGCAACTTCCGGTAAAGGCAAAGCTTTTTTTTATCAGCACCAAAAGTTGTGAACTTTATCATCGATGTTCTCTACTAAATCCTTTCAGCAAAAATATGGCAATATCGCAAAATGATCAAGTATGACACATAGAATGGACCTGCCATCCCTGTTTAGATAAGAAAATCGAATTTCAGTAGGCCTTTAAATAAGACTACGTATTATGTTGAAGGGGGCAGGAAAATATAAGCTTTTTCTTCATCCTGATCCTTTTCAGGCATTGGTGTGTAAATGTAAAATTGTATAATTGAGGTATAATTGTCTATTAATCAAAGATGCACATCAATAAAGGAGATTAATTGAAAAAAAAAAAAAAAGAAAATGAAATGGCGACAATGAAAACTCCACATACCGTATTTCCTTGAATTGCAGCAGGGCATATAGTATGCGCCTGCCTTGAATTACTGCTGGGTCAAACTGGCTTCGCAAATATAATTAGCGCATGCTTAGTATTACCGCCTGGTCAAAGTCGTGACGTCACGAGTGCCACTTCCCCTGTCATCATTTTCAAAATGGAGGAGGCTTTGTTCAAAACCGGTAATTTGAAATCTCATAAAGGGAAGAAGATTAACAGCTATTCAGTGGGATTTAAGGTCCAAGCTTACATCACATTCATTTTTTTTACTGCATGCCTTTGGTAAGTGCCGGAGTGAGAAGAGGTTTTAAAATAATTAGCGCATGCTTACTTTTACCACATCCCTTTGGTAAGCGCAGGAGTGAGAATATGTTTTACCTTAATTAGTGCCCTGGCGGCAATTCAAGGAAATACGGCAGTAGGAATAATTAAATTGACCGATTAGCTTCGGCAAGCAAACACCAAATTTTGCAAGAAGTTGCCAAGGTATACGTTTACACACAAACTTAAGTAATTCTGGTTCGCTCCAAACCAAAGCTAGCATTTATTTGATAGCACTTCAACATTTGACATATAATACTTGTCATATAGTTAGCTTGAAACACCTCTTTGAAGAGAGAAGTAAGCTAACAGCTAACAGACTCACCCCCTGTTTGGTCCTTTGGGTATAAACCAGGGCACCACTCCTCCGACAATGGCCCAAAATAAGGTCACAACAGACATGGCAATGACAAAAGTTAGTTCTGCCATGGCACAGGCTTGGTTAAAAGCAGCAATATTTCACAGGCACAAAACTTCTTACAACTTGGAAAGAAGGACAACGTAAGAGGCGGCGCATGTCACGTGACCAGGTCACGAGGAAGCTGCGAAGAGGAAGTGAACTATCGTCTGCGCATGCTCATCACAGCATTAAAAAGTGCACTACCTTATCGTATCCTATTGCTGTGGTTCTCAATTAAGGGTACGCGTACCCCTGGGGGTACTTGAAGGTATGCCAAGGAGTACGTGAGATTTTTAAAAAAATATTATAAAAATAGCAACAAATCAAAAATCCTGAATAATACTTCAACAAAATATGAATGTAAGTTCATAAACTGTGAAAAGAAATGCAACAATGCAATATTCATTGTTGACAGCTAGATTTTTTGTGGACATGTTCCATAAATATTGATTTTTAAGATTTCTTTTTTTGTGAAGAAATGTTTAGATTTAAGTTCATGAATCCAGATGGATCTCGATTACAATCCCCAAAGAGGGCACTTTAAGTTGATGTATACTTCTATGTGTAGGAATCTTTATTTATAATTGAATCACTTGTTTATTTTTCAACAAGTTTTTAGTTATTTTTATATCCTTTTTTCCAAATAGTTCAAGAAAGACCACTATAAATGAGCAATATTTTGCACTATTATACAATTTATCAGAAACTGATGACATAGTGCTGTATTTGACTTCTGTATCTCGACTTGTCCAGGGTGTACAACGCCTTCCGCCCGATTGTAGCTGAGATAGGCGCCAGCGCCCCCTGCAACTCCAAAAGGGAATAAGCGGTAGAAAATGGATGGATGGATCTCTTTTTTTCAACCAAAAATGCTTTGCTCTGATTAGGGGGTACTTGAATTTAAAAAATGTTCCCAGGGGGTACATCACTGAAAAAAAGGTTGAGAACCACTATCTTAATGCAACATGGTTTCAATAGAAAGGAAACATGTGACGTGATTATTATTTTTGCACATGTGCGCTTTGTCGTGTCCATTTAAAAAAAAAACTAGTGTTTTGTCTCATCAGCACTGATGTTTACACATCACTGTGGGGCAGCAGTAGTGTGGCTTGTCTGAAAAATGTTTGGTCCAAACATCACTTGACTTTCAATTACAACTTGCTCTTCTCCCTATTATTGTCAGTGAGAAATGTTCTAAACTGTTAATCCAACAATGGAGTTGCAAATATGAAAGCTTAGTAACTTGTATTAGCACGCGCTGATGTGTATTGTACAGGCCTGTTTCTTTGCGTGTTGTCTGGTATTGTGATGCAACACAAAGTAATGTTTCAAGTGAATTTCCCTGAGGGATCATAATTAGAATACAAAATGTTTCTGTGCACCTATTGTAAATATGTCATGCCCGGATGAATTGCAGATAAGTGCGTTGATGTCAAAATGTGCTTTTTTTTGTTTTACTCCATAGGCATTTATTATGACAAAACAATTGCTGTACATACAACTGGGCAGCTCAATTACTTTGTCTTTAGACACAACATTAGTTTCCACAGTTAAGCGACAACATTAACCTCATTTAGAGCGAGTAGTGTGTGAATACATGCAGACTTCCTTAGAAAAACTCCCAAAAATCCTACTTATCCAAAAACATGACAGACAATTCCTTTTTAAACAGTTTATTGATAGCAAAAGACGTTTACTCCTGCATCTTCTCAATGGTCTCCTCCTTGTATTTGCCCTTCTCCTTTCCATCAGCGCGAGATTTGGCCTTGCGCTCTAGAATCTTCTTGCGGTCCTTATCCAGCTTTAGCCTGGTGATGACCACCTACAAGGCAATAAAAAAAGATTTTTTTTTATTGACATTCAGAGAGCTGAGACACTCTTGGCCAAGACTAACAGCAATTCAATAGCATCATTCTAGGCAGTGAGCATCATTTATTCCAAACATGCATGTGGGAAATGACTGCAGCTGCGTGATTAGCCTGAGAATACACAATATTTACACCTTTTTGGCCAACATGGGGTTATCACAGTATTGCCGGAATGTTTTACTCTTTAAGAGTGCATTAATGCTGAATGATCTACGTCAATAATTTGTGGCTTTTTGATACATTTTTAAACATTTTGTTAAAATGTTTAAAGCATACTAATTAACTTCAAGACAAAGCTTTGTGTTAACATTTCTCTATACCCTGTTGCTCCATTTGTCCAGTTACATTTTTTTTGGTTTAGTTTTATATGTGGCCGCAAGCCCCAAAAAAAAGCACGGTCAGCAAATGGCCCCAGGGTTATACTTTTACCAGCCCTGGTCAAGATTTATATATTGAAACTGTGGGTTTCTTCCTTGCTTCAAACAGGGAGAAAGACGTCTCACACGGTGCATCACAGTAAAATTAACTGAATTCACAGTCTTTGTCTTGGTGAGTGGGGAGCAACTCTGCATACAAAGGAAGTCCCGAACAGAGATCTGTAGTGAAATCGCTTGTGAAAAGTGCCGCAAAGTAACAAAAATTAAGAGGAAAAAAAAATCATAATATCGGCTTCAGGGCTGCTCACTGCTCCACTCACCTACCAGGGGTGATGGGTCATATGTAGAGAATAATTTCACCACACCTAGCATGTGTGTGACAATTTTTGGTACTTTAACTTTTTTAACTTTAAATCAGATTGGCAATAATACGCCTATCAACACGGACAAACGAGCGAGAATGCTGTGACGGAAAACAAAAATAAGTCCGACAATTTTCTACCGCTCAGGGTCGCGGGGGGTACTGGAGCCTATCTCAGCTACAATCGGCCAAACATTTTAAAAAGTAAATTATTCCATCTTCTTATAGTGTGCGGCACCTTGAGACAAGAATATATTAATTGACGTTCTAAAAGTAACATGCCTTCCTCCACTTGTTATTTTTGCAATTTTATGCACTTAAAAATATGAATTCTAAAAATCGCAATTTTGGAGGGAAAAATCTCAATTAGGTTTTTAGTCAAATTTATGCAGCCCTATTGCAGGGGTGTACCGTGCGACAAATTTACACCAAATCCAACTGGAAAAAAAACTTTGCGACTTGGAAAAATACCCATTGCAAATGTGGCAATAGGGATTTCAACGATTTAATCGTCTTTTGCTCCTAAAATAAATCCTTCCAAGTTTTATTTAACTACAGTAAAACCTTAAAACTTGACTCAAACAGCACTACACGCTTGTAACCACGAAGATCAGAGGGAAAATGTAATAAATCAATGATGGAAGTGACAATCTTTCCAATCAAACACCCCGTTTGTTGACAAGAACATATAGCCATGGAAGCACATTCAATCTATTAAACAGAGAACACAAACCAGTAAAAGACTCAGAAGTGCTGAGTTTAGAGCTGACAAACTGCCGCTGCTAGCCTGCTAAGGCAACAGAACAGCTCAAACTCAGACTTCCTGATATCACAGGCAGGGCCTTTTTAAAAAGTGACACATTGTAACGCATTTATTACTTTCTCTACAAAGTAATTCCATTTAATAAAGAGTAATTATGTTAGTAATTCAAAAAAATGTTTGGTTAAGTAACAAGTAACCATAATGAATTACTTTATAAAAGGAATTTTCAGAACATAGCCTGTCACACAGCATCATGAAGCAGTTGTCAGGTTGATGTTCCTGGCTAAAACATTTGTGTGTATGTCCTATGTTTGTTGTTAAAGGTCAATTAATTTCGTGCTGCTGATGTTTAAACATGTACTCGTTAATTTAACCAAGGCACTTTATTTAGCATTTTGTACTTTTATGTTTTTATTAGCTGATGAATGGTGTAGCCCAATTTTTTTTTAAAGAATATTGGAGATTATATTGGATTTTACTTATATAATTCTCAGGTCTTTTTATTTTTTCTTATCTCAAAATGTGTCTTAATTTGGGATTATATTATACAAAACCTACTTTTCTTACTTTATAGTACCAGTTTTTGTGCATTCGGGGTCCCCAACAGTCACGAAAATTTTCAATCGAGGCATGGCTGAGATATTTAGTTACGTCAACTGATATTTCCATGTATGGGTTGGGTTCACTGGGCCAAACTATGTCGCAATATGAGATTTGATCCATATCGTCCAGACCTACACTTCGTGACAGTGTAGCATTGTGTTTATAGTGCACGTTGTTTAAGTGTCCATTCATCCATCCATTTTCTTCCGCTTATCCGAGGTCTGGTCGCGGGGGAAGCAGCCCAAACAGAGAAGCCCATACTTCCCTCTTCCCAGCCACTTTGTCCAGATACTCCCGGGGAATTTGGAGGCGTTTCCAGGCCAGCCGGGAGACATAGTCTTCCCAATGTGTCCCGGATCTTCCCCGTGGCCTCCTGCCGGTCAGATGTGCCCTAAACACCTCCCTGAGGAGGCGTTCGGGTGGCATCCTGAGCAGATGCCCGAACGACCTCATATGGCTACTCGATGTCGAGGAGCAGCGGCTTTACTATGAGTTCCTCCCGGATGCCAAAGCTTCTCGCCCTATCCCTAAGGGAGAGCCCCGCCACCCGGCGGAGGAAACTCACTTCAGCCGCTTGTACCCAAGATCTGATCCTTTCGGTCATAACCCAAAGCTCATGATCATACGTGAGGATGGGAACATAGATCGACGGGTAAATTGACAGCTTTGCCTTCCGCCCCAGCTCTTTCTTCACCACAACGGATCGATACAACGTCCGCATTACTATTGACGCCGCACCAATCCCCCTGTCGATCCCACGATCCACTCTTCCCTCATTCATGAACAAGACTCATAGGTACTGGAGTGTTAATACTGAAATTGTTATATTTAAAATATTTCATATTGCTACTAAATATTTTCTGAGCTACATTTTTTTATTTAGAAGCACCGTTGCTACCAGTAAAAAAAAAATCCCTCTATTAGTTACATTCGGGATCCCAAGACTCTGAACAGGATAGAATAGATTAACTCTGCCAAACTAAGTTGTGATTTTTAGATCATCATCATGGTTGAAGGATTTTTTTGTGCATTAGCACAATCCAGTTATGACATATTCTTTTAAAATCCTATATCAATATAAATGATAAACGGGTTGTACTTGTACAGCGCTTTTCTACCTTTGGGGTACTCAAAGCGCTTTAACACTACTTCCACATTTACCCATTAACACACTGATGGAGGGAGCTGCCATGCACGGCGCTAACCAGCACCCATCAGGAGCAAGGGTGAAGTGTCTTGCTCAGGACACAACGGACGTGACGAGGTTGGTACTAGGTGGGGATTGAACCAGAAACCCTCGGGTTGCGCACGGCCACTCTTCCACTGTGCCGCGCCGTCCCTATATATATGTAATATCTTCCTTAATAAGCTCAATTCACAGACACCTTTGCTATAGCAAAATGAATGCATTGGCTAAGAGTTGCTCCCAAGGACCTTATTATTTTGAGGCACACGCACTAACCCCTGTCCCACCGTAACCCCAAGCAATAGAAAATTACATATGTATTTAAATAAAACATCTTCACAAAATACCACATATTAAACAGGTGTTTTAAACCGTTGGACAATATACTACCTGCATCATGCTACTGTATGCATCTTACATCTGATCAACAAGCATTTTAAATTAGTTCTTACCTTGCTGGGATGGATGCCGACATGGACTGTAGTTCCATTGGCCTTTTCTCTTTGGACACGCTCGATGTAGATGACATATTTCTTCCTGTAGACCTGCACTACTTTGCCAATCTGCTGGCCTTTGTAGTGTCCACGGACAACCTTTTTCCAGGCATCAAAACAAACATTTAGCATTCAAAAAGTATACACATTTAACATTATACAGCTAGTGCAAATACCTGGACTTCGTCATCTTTGCGGATGGGCATGGACCTCACGTTGTACTTTTGACGGAGCTCCTTGGACAAGGGGGAGGACATGATCCTCCTCCTGATGTGTGAGGGGGCATTGAAATGCCTTTTGCGGTTCTTGCGGCGGGAACAGGTTACAAATTTGTTCAACTTCATGATGCTGCGGAGAGGTCAGATATTTTAGAAAGTCACATTCTCGAATCCAAACACTCTTCTAATAAAATGTTGACCAAGATGCCCCCCTGCAGAAGCCTCAAAAATATTTGATACAGTTTTGTGTGTTGAACTTCAATTTATAATATCAATAATTCACCCCTATACAATATCCTTATTGGATAGTAGTCTTTTTATTTCAATTGTTAGTTTTTCCTTTATTACCTCGTGTGTTTTATTTTGCCCCTTATTTGTTCCCACAACCGCACCTCAAATCGGACTCTTTAATCTCGTTATATGCAAATAAAATGACAATTTAGTCTTTTCTATTCTAATATCCTTAAACATCAATACCATCCTAACTTGGACATTGTTCAATCCATTTTCTACCCTATTCATTGCAGTTTAATATCAACAAGCACATACCCCTCGTAGACCTTAGAACTGTTAATGAAACTAAACGAGCTGTCAAATTTAGGAAAACAAAATCATAAATTTGATTTCATACCGCAACCCCGGGATTATGGCAATTTGCATGTAGTAACGAAAAAAATATATTTCCTTAAACTGGCTTAACCAGTGAAAATGCTACCTATTAGCATTGTTAGCATAATAGACAAACCGAACCGGGGATTTTGCCTTAAGCAGCATTGATACAACTTAAAAGTTAACTACTAATTCATATTACTATTAAATCATTTAACATGTGTAACTCAGTTCTTTGTTTTAGTGCAGAAGGTTATTACGGCATTCATTTACTTCGCCAACATGCGGGTCGTTACGGACGCCAGTAGAAGCGTTAGCAATAGCATCGTATAATTCAGTCATTTTTGTCAATATTGTAGAAATATGAGTCTTTATGTGAGGTTGATATGTTTTAAACGGGTGCACGGTCTTTTATTTAGTAAAATGGAGGCGAAATAACGTAGATGTATTAAGATTCGATAGGGAAACTGCTCGCACTGAATCTTACCCTGCCGTGTACTCTTCTAAGGCCGGCGGAAAAGAGGGTGGCCAAGTACTTCCGCTGGCATTAGTTCACACTCAGGTCTCGCGAGATTCCGCGAGAACTTCAACAAAAACAACCGAGCTCAACGTCTTTTAATTGTGGGTTGAAAAGTTTAAAAAAAGGGGGCAATTTAATCCCCAAATAACATAACAGACGTATGTCAATATTATTGTGTGAATGCTCCAAAGCATTCACACATATAGTTTTATTCACCAACATGTATGCATTTGTTATTATTCAACTAATTCTTCTTCTTCTTCTTCATATTTTACACGCTCTACCGTACATGATTTTCACCCCGATTCAAACCGTACCAACTTCAAACTGTTCAACCTCTTGACAAATTCCAAAAATTCACAGATTTCTCAGAATTCCAGGTTTTCCGGGACATTTTTCCCATTCAAAATGAATTGGCCAGTTTTCGAATTTCCACCATTGCACCATTTTTCAACCTATTCAAACCATTTCATCTTAAACATATTCCACCATTTGGGAAATTTTAAATCCCCCTTTTCCAAGTTCCAAAAATTCCAGGATTTTCCAGAATTCCTGCTTTTCCAAAGCCCTATGTCCACCCTTTTTTCTTGCGACTACTCCTTCCGCATTTTTCAACGCATTTCAACCGTTCCAAGCATGTCTCTTAATCAGGGCAAAAAAGCAAGTTGTTTTTTGAACAGGAAAAATTCCCGGGTTCCCGGGTTCCCGGAAATTCCAGGAATTCTGTAATACCATTTTTCAACTCAACATGTTACTACTTCAACATTTCTCCACCGATTTAAGCAATTTCAACACCAACTCGTTCAGACCATTCAAGTTTTTTTTTTACCATTTTCCAAAAAATTCCCGCTTTTTTCGAAATTTCCAATTTTTTTTTAGAAATTACCATTGAAGTGAATGGGACATTCTTCAAAGTTCCACAACTTTCATATGATTCAAACCGTTCCAACTTCCAAATATTCAGCCTGTTCAGGAATTGTGTTCTCTACTTCAACAATCCCCCCCAAAAAATCCCAGATTTCAAATAATTAAATTTGTTTGGCGCATATTCCCCATTCAAAATGAATTCGCCATTTTTCAAACTTCCACAATTCCCACATTCTTCCATTCCACCTTTGATACACTCCACCATTCTGCAAATTCAAAGTACCCTTTTTCAAAGTAAAAAAAAATTCCATATTTTCCCAAAAATCCCTAAAACCATTTACTACTTAAACATTTATTGCCCGATTTAAAACATTCCAACACAAACCATTCAGGACATTCATGCTCCTAATCATTTCTCCCCCAAAAATCCCGCTTTTCCCCAATTTCCCAAATTTCCAGGAAGTTCCCATTGAAATGAATGGTAATTTTTTTCCAAGTTGCACAATTCTCCCATTTTTTAAACTAGTCAAACCATTCCATCATCAACACATTCTACTCATCCTGGACATTCAAACTAACACTTTTCCAGGTTCCAAAACAAATTCTGGTTTTCCTGGAATTTTAATCTCTTCAACATTCAAATCATTCCAACATTCTAACCATTCAAGCATTTAAACCATTCAAACATTAAAACCATTTCTACGTTCATCCTACATTCCATTAGCATTTCAGTTCAGCGTCAGCTTTTCAACATTCAAACCATTCCTACATTCATACTAGATTCTATCAGCATTTTACTTCAACTTCAGCATTTTACAATTGTTTTTAACATGGCTGTGCAGCACTTTGGAAACGTTATTGTTGTTTAAATGTGCTATGTGGATTGGATCTGATTGCTACCGTGAAGCCCTCCCTGGGAGTCCTAGAGGTAAAAAAAAAAATCCATATATTTTGCTATGGTTTGAAAACGAAAAGTATCAAAACGGCCCCCGCATTGTTTATTTTTTACGTGTGTGGCCCTCAGTGGAAAAAGTTTGGACACCCCTGCTCTAGAGCATTGTGTCGACTTATTTGAAATACAGAAAACCGCCGCAAGATGGAGCCAGAGCTAGTGAGTCGCTTACACTCGAAATAAGTTGATATGATTCATCAAGTTTAATGCTGCCTCTTAGTGCAGTAACAACGAGTACACATAGAAAGTAAAACTTCAACATTTAAGGACTTCTGCGTGTACGTTAGCACAGTCAATAGGCACATTTCAGCACGTTTAAACGTATACGTGGTCCTCCAACACACAAGTCGAACAACATTCCCAACAACTGCCAGCTTGCATTCAGCGAAGACTCCCGCATCTCTTTGCCTCCGCGCCGTGGATGAGAAAGGGGGATGATGCTGTCATAGCCCCCCGCGCCGTGGACACACTGTTTTACCCGCACCCCACTGGTTCCTCTCTGGCTGGCTGTCTCCGAGGCAGTGCGGATGTGGAGCCTGCAAGCAAACACTCCACCCCCGTCGGCAAGCATCGGAGAAGATGAAATGTTTTTCCCGTTACCTTCCGTACATCTTCCGGCCGCCGAGCACCATCCTGTCGTCCACTTGCCACACCGAAGGTAGGTCGGAGTCGGGACATGCATGTATGTAGGTGGCATGGTCCAATATTGAAGTCGTTTTGATTACAAAAAAAAAAAAAAAAAAGTATTTCTGGCGTGGTCTTCTGTGCATGAATGCAGAAGTTGCACTGCAGGTTTGATGCACATGAAGAAGTTGGGGAAGACATACTTAAATCTAAATGTAGGATGTCTTGTAACATGCATATTTTCTTCAAACAGAGGCACGCTTGATGTTTGATGCACATTTCTCTTCAGTCATGTTTGGGGCATGTGGATTGACAGTTTGAAGAGTTGTCTTGATTCTGTTGACACAACTTAGACCAGGGGTGTCAAACGTAAGGCCCGAGGGCCGAATCGGGCCCGCGAACAGGTTATTATCCGGTCCGCGGGATGAGTTTGCTAAGTATAGGTTAGAGCAGAACCTTTTTGGCTAAGAGAGCCATACTGTAACGCCGGTTCGGCATCGTGGTACCGGGTTCGATTCCCTCGAGGATGCGTCAAACGAAAGAACACAACAAAGGTAAGATCTAACAAATTTATTAACAAAAAGTGAGCTCTGAACAAAAACACTGGAGCTAATAAAAAGGGAAACAAAAAACGCTAGCGTGAAAGCTAGGAAATATAATGAACTAAGATTTGGCACGATGGCACAAAAAATGAAAACAAAGATGATTAGCATGTGAGCTAAAGATGACAACAAAGTGGCTTAGCTTATGAGCTAGCGAGAAAAACATACCTGACGTTACTTGTTGCATGTGAGCAAATTAGAGTCCCAGAAAGAATAAACAGAAGAGGCTGGCTTATAAAGGGAAGGTAATTAGCAGTGAACAGGTGTGCAGGAACCGGGAGTAACAGCTGAAACTAATAAGTAACCATGGTGATGGACTAAACGGGAAATAAACGGATCAGACGGAGAATGAGAACAAAGATGGAAAAATAAACAATAATATTTGAAGATCCGAGTCACGGATCGCAACACATACAAACCAAATATTTTAAAGTATTTCCGTGAGAGCCATATAATATATTTTTTTTAAGACTAAATACAACTAAATGCGTGCATTTTTAAGTAAGACCAACATTTTTAGAGTATAAGAAGTCTTATTCTTTTTAATAACATTATTCTGAAGCGAACCAACAATAAATAAAATACTTCTTACCAATAATGCGACTTTTTGAACAGGTGCGGTAGAAACCGGATGGATGGATTAAAATGCATGAGAATGTTTTATATATATTGAACGTTATTTTTGACACTGTGATTACCAGCGGAATTTTTCATTACTTGCCGTGTTAAGCAATGTCAGCTAAGATTTATCTGAGAGCCAGCTGCAGGCATCAAAAGAGCCACATTTGGCTCTAGAGCCATAGGTTCCCTACCCGTGGGTTAGAGCAAGGGTCACCAAAATTATTGTAACCAAGAGCTACTTCTTGGGTAATGATTAATGCAAAGGGCTACCAGTTTGATACACACTTAAATAAATTGCCAGAAATAGCCAATTTGCTCAATTTACCTTTAATAAATCTATCTATCTATCTATCTATCTATCTATCTATCTATCTATCTATCTATCTATCTATCTATCTATCTATCTATCTATCTATCTATCTATCTATCTATCTATCTATCTATCCATCTATCTATCTATCTATCTATCTATCTATCTATCTATCTATCTATCTATCTATCTATCTATCTATCTATCTATCTATCTATCCATCCATCCATCTATCTATCTATCTATCTATCTATCTATCTATCTATCTATCTATCTATCTATCTATCTATCTATCTATCTATCTATCTATATATGTATATTTATATATATATATATATATATATATATATATATATATATATATATATATATATATATATAAATGGTTATTTTGGTCTGTCATTCCGTCGTACATTTTTCTTCCTTTTACGGAAGTTTTTTTTGTAGACAATAAATGATGAAAAAAAACACTTAATTGAATGGATTAAAAGAGGAGAAAACACGAAAAAAATTAAAATAAAATTTTGAAACCTAGTTTATCTTCAATTTCGACTCTCTAAAATTCAAAATTCAACTGAAAAAAATGAAGAGAAAAACTAGCTCATTCTAATCTTTTTGAAAAAAATTTAAAAAAGAATTTATGGAACATCATTAGTAATGTTTCCTGATTAAGATACATTTTAGAATGTTGATATCATGTTTTAAATAGGTTAAAATCCAATCTGCACTTTGTTAAAATATATAACAAATTGGACCAAGCTATATTCATAACAAAGACAAATCATTATTTCTTCGAGATTTTCCAGAACAAAAATGTTAAACGGAATTCAAAAGACTTTAAAATAAGATTTATATTTGATTCTACAGATTTCTTAGATTTGCCAGAATAATTTTTTAAAATTTTGATCCTAATAAGTTTGAAGAAATATTTCACAAATATGCTTTGTCGAAAAAACAGAACCTAAAATGAAGAATTAAATTAAAATATATTTATTATTCTTTACAATAAAAAAAAAATAACTTGAACATTGTACATGTTTTTAAAAATCCTTAAATCATTTTTAAGGTTGTATTTTTTTCTCTAAAATTGTTTTTCTGAAAGTTATAAGAAGCAAAGTAAAAAAAAAAAATAATAATAATTTATTTAAACAAGTGAAGACCAAGTCTTTAAAATATTTTCTTGGATTTTCAAATCCTATTTAAGTTTTGTCTTTCTTAGAATCAAAAATGTCGAGTAAAGCGAGACCAGCTTACTAGTAAATAAATACAATTTAAAAAATAGAGGCAGCTCATTGGTAAGTGCTGCTATTTGAGCTATTTTTTAGAACAGGCCACGTGGCTACTCTTCTGGTCCTTACGGGCTACCTGGTGCCCGCGGGCACCGCGTTGGTGACCCCTGGGTTAGAGTGTCCGCCTTAAGATCGGTAGGTCGTGAGTTCAAACCCCGGCCGAGTCATACCAAAGACTATAAAAATGTGACCCATTACCTCCCTGCTTGGCACTCAGCATCAATGGTTGGAATTGGGGGTTAAATCACCAAAAATAATTCCCAGGCGTGGCCACCGCTTTTGGTCACGGCTCCCCTCACCTCCCAGAGGGTGAGGTGTCAAATGCAGAAAATACTTTCACCACACCTAGTATGTGTGTGTGACAATCATTGGTACTTTAACTTTAACTTATAAAAATTAACCTGAAATGTTTGAATGAAAGAAACAGCTGTAAATGTGTCCACTGGATGTTGAAATAGCAAATATTTGTATCTTTGTAGATGACGCTACATATGTACAAAATAAACCACATGATGTTAGCACAACAGTCGAGGAAAATGATCAAACTACATAAATAATATACTGATTTTGATATAATTTGTTATCTTCTTAGATTGAAAATTAACACCAATGAGTTGACTGATGGACATTATCACATAATTTATTCAGAAAATATAAATAACGATGAATAAAGATAGAATACTATTAACTGCAACATGTAAGTGTAAAAGAAACCATGCAACATTATGATTTGTACAATTTCAGAATGTGCTTGCGTTATTTTTAAACAAAGAAAACAATCTAAAGTTGTCTTTATTTTTAAGTTATCGTGCCGTGATTTTACCAGTCCGGCCCACTTCGGAGTAGATTTTTCTCCATGTGGCCCCCTATCTAAATTGAGTTTGACACCCCTGACTTTGACTGTATTCTCCCCTCGTTCAGTGTTATCATACACGAGTGTCAGCAAAGTGTTGGGGACAAAGTTGGCGTATGAGATTAAGTGACCCAAGCCACAATTGCAATGCAGGAGTTCATAAAAGGCCGTCAATTCATCCTGGTGATTGTGCTGTCAGACGGAGCAGCCCAGGAGGGTTTGGGGGTGTTTCCTACAATATCAGCAGCCTTTTACTAGGTCATAATGTGGAGACTGGGCCACTGCATTATTCAGTTTTGCATGGTTGCTCTCCTTCTAGTGCCCTTAGCCCTCTGGCACAAGCAGGAAGACACTGTGGTACAGTGCTTTGAGCAGTATGTGGCGGCCATGACCATTTTGTAGCTCGTAGAAATGGCCTGTGTATTCAATTACTAAGTTCAGGTCTTTTACTGTAAATGTATCTGTAGCGTCATGCCATTCGTATATAAATTGTGTATAGTTAATCCAGGCATGGGTACCCGAGAAGGCATCCTTAATTTAAGGATCATCTGTGAGAGAATGTTGGAGACCGATCAATATGTCAGTATATGCTTCATAGAGTATTCCAGAGCTTTTAATAAAGTCCCATTTTCCAAAATGATTGAATGTTTATCAGAAATCGACTTCTGTGGAAAAGACCTACAAATCATTACAAATATGTATTGGAACAAACCGCAGTCTTAAGAACTGATTGGGGAACGACAGATACATTTAAAATTAAGACTGGATTAAGGCAAAGTCACCAAGTCTGTTTAATTTGTTAACCAAAATATTTGTCAGAGAAGTAGGGGACATGAATAGGTCTGGACATAAACATTCTACAATATGTTGATGACACTCTTTACCCTTGTTATCACTGAACACATATAACCTTCAACAAGTATTAGCTGTGGTGAATAATAAAGGAAAACAATATGGAATGGAAATGAATGTGAAAAAAACAGACCAATGTTCGTGAGAAAAGACATGCCAATTCCTCAAATGTTTCTCACATTGAATGGCTGGCAGATCTACAGATCAAGGTATCAAACATGGTATATCTTGGTCAGATCTCTCGTCCAAAAGAAAAACCTAGTAACTCACTTCTAGCTGATTTTGAGTAAACAAAGGAAACCCAATCCATCTTGATGCTGTCTTACAAAGATCTACAAAGTCATCAAACGTATAGATGTTTTCTTGAGCTTTCATTTTCTTGCCGATTGAGCCATGGATTGAATCTGCTCTCATGAACGTGTGCCCTTTCTCCAGATATTTTATCACAATCTCGGGTGGGCCCCATTCTGCGTTTGCCCATTGGGCAAGAGCCGTGTACAGCGTCCAGTTTTTATTTTGACCTCCACAGTTATCTGCCCAAAAGAGTATGCAAGGGGAAGAATCAAGAACAATACATTTAATGAAAGTGCTTGCAACGTCCTGGGCCAATCTTCCAAATATCCCCTCGTGCCATAATATCACATAATCAGGTTGACAGTCGGCCCCCATTCGTGCAAATGTCTCATTAAAGACAATAAGGCGACTGACAAAGAAGTTCCGATTGGTCCCTTGAGATACTAGGTTTTTCTGTTGTATCTACGCGGTCATGTGGTAGTTGCTAGGTCCTGCCATGCGCGTAACAGCTTACTTACGGAACAAATTACAATATTTCGCATACACTAATGTAAAGCATATCACCTAGGAACTCCAAAATTATTATCAGCTCAGTTTGGACCAACATTGAGTTACTGGGTTTTGCCTTTGGACAGGAGAGATGTAGTTTAATAATGGAAGAACTGATAATCAAATAAAATGAAGAATTTAAATTGATAAGAAATCATATAAAAATACATCAAAACTACTAACATTGGAAAGAATGAATACTGAAACAAGGAAACAAATGCTAAAATGCAATGTGTGGTCTTAACTACTGTATAGCACCGAGACATGAACCCGAACTAAAACATTGTTTGAAAAAAAAAATGAAAGCATTTGAGGTCTGGTTGTATAGAAGAATGTTAAAAGTGTCATGGACAGATTTCAAAACAAACACACATTTTAGAAAGGATACATTGGAATAAAGTACTACACAACATAATTAAAAAGACAAAACTCAAATATTATGGCCATATAAAAAAATGACAGCTGATTTCTATCAGCTGTATGCTGCATTTAAGATGAATGGAAACATGGACCAACAACATTCTTGACTGGACTGAATTCCTGTGAATGCGTCAGAAAGGCGACTGAGAGTAATGGGGATACATTGTAGTCATACTGTGAATGAAACATGACAACAATATGTGTGCACCTGCAACTCATCAGGTATAAAGCCTAATTTTACAATGACACAATAAGCATTTAAACGTGAAAAATAATAACACACTTGTGTTAAGCCGGCAAAACGTTTTGAATGTAGTTAAGGGTTGGTGACTTACGAGTAGGAAATCCGAACTCGGGGGTGTTCCAGTTAGAACTTTCGTCTTGGAAATTCAGATTTTCCATCCATCCATTTTCTACCCTTTTTGGGGTCATGGGGGGCACTGGCGCCTATCTCAGCTACAATCGGGCAGAAGGCAGGGTACACCCTGGACAAGTCGCCACCTCATCGCAGGGCCAACACAGATAGACAAACAACATTCACACTCACATTGACACACTAGGGCCAATTTAGTGTTGCCAATCAAGGTATCCCCAGGTGCATGTCTTTGGAAGTGGGAGGAAGCCGGAGTACCCTAAGGGAACCCACGCATTCACGGGAGAACATGCAAACTCCACACAGAAAAATCCCGAGCCTGGGATTGAACCCAGGACTGCAGGACCTTCGTATTGTGTGGCAGATGCACTAACCCCTCTGCCTCCGTGAAGCCAAAATAACTCCCCGTCGGGGAATCGAACCCCGGTCTTCCACGTGACAGGCGGAGATACTGTCCACTATACTAACGAGGACGTTTCCGGTTTTGCAGTACAAATGAATTGCAGCATGAACTTGAAACCAGCTAAGTACCTTTGACCATCTCTTGTTGGCTCAAAATTGCCACATTGGTGTCAGAAGTGGGATGGTTAAAGCACACCATTCTTGAGTGTCTTTTTTGAAAGATAATTCCTTATTTGAATATTCCAGCCCTTGGTTGTTCTTTATTCATTCATTAATTTCCTACCCGTGTGTGTTTTCCTGTTAATGATCATGGGAAAGCTAGAGTTTACTCCAATATACTTGGGGTTAGAGGCATGTGTAGCAAAGCTGTGTGTATGTTATTAAACCTCACTCACTAACACCTTAAAAGCTGGACACTGACTTGACTTTTCATGCTTCTATCCCAGTGTCCAGGGCACTTGTCTTTTATTTAGACGGACCCAGGTTTGAGTCCCGGGTGGAAAGAAAGCAGGGCGTTTACACATGGCACACTATGGACTAGTCGCCAGTCAAAAAGATTTATTGACAATTACGGCTTTGTCCACATGGGATTGTTTTTAGGAAGGAACGGTACAGTATTGTATTGTTTTGGCTTTTCATCAAAATGGCAACAATGTATTGTTGTTGTAATGTGGAGAAGCAAAGCTACTTCTTGAGAATGATGACTTTGCCGCCCTGTTACCGTCACATGACCAGAAAAAACGAGAGAGTGTTCCACTTGACATTCTTCTGATATTTTTTTGTCTAGTAATCTAATGTGATGCACAGAAGTAATTCAACTTCCTTGTCAGTCCAGACAAGAGACTTGGGTGTCCTGTGTGTCTTTACCATCTATTTCTTCTTGTGTTCAGATTTCGTACGGGTGCTTGAAAACCTTGAAAATGCTTTTATTTTAATGTTGTGTTTTCAAGGTTTGAAAAATGCTTGAATTTTGGGTGAAGTGCTTGTAAATGCTTGGAAATGTTCACCATATTTCTCGGAAGTCTGACTCAATAGGCTAATTATAAAATGGAAAAATAAAACAAGTTTCCCTAAAATTGTAAGCTACACGCTTGATCTTTTGGGTTTGCACGAGCCCTTACATGCCAGGGCCGTATATAGGGCTCTGTGTCGCCCCCAAGAGGACAGTGGTGCATCGGTCCTTCATGCCGGGAGGTTGTCATTTAAATGAAGATTGGATGGAAATTATCAGTCCGTTATTTGACTTGTTTGTACTGTGAAAGTCATGTAATTTATCATTTGTAACCTTTTTCACAACTTAGAGCTGAGTTCATATGAATGAGTTTGTAGTTTTTACACAACATGTTTGAATGCATTTCTTGCTCTATTATTTTCGTAGTGTACTTAACTTGTGTGGCTACCTCAGTGAAAGCAAAAAAAGTTAACTTTTGTCCTTTTGTTGATTTGTTGTCATAGCCACAGTTATAAGGTTAGATATGCTTAATGACAGGTGACTGAGGTGCTGTGAAACAAAGAAAATATTTTCCTGTAATTTATTATCTTTATATTAATGTGGGACCGTTTTGTTAATAAATGAGTGAAATTGACATTTTAAGGGTGTGTGTATTTATATCACATTATGCAGTTTACAAGCACAAATACAGTGTGAATCAATCCGTGCTGTTCGATGTCAACGGAGTGACGTGCGGTGAGGTTCATGGCTGGTGAGGCACTGACTTCATCACAGTCAGATTTATAAACATATGAACTCTATAGAGCAGTGGTCCCCAATTGGTACTGGGCCGCAGAAGAATTTTTTATAAAAAAAACAAATACATTTTTTTTTTTAAATTAAATCAACATAAAAAACACAATATACAATTATAATTAGTGCACCAACCACAAAAACCTCCCTTTTTCATGACAAAAACATCCCTTTTTCATGACAAAGGAAAAAAATAAAAAATAAAAAGGACATCCCCCCACCCGGGCTGCGGGACAAATTATTAAGCGTTGACCGGTCCGCAGATACAAAAAGGTTGGGTACCACTGCTATAGAGTATCGTATTCACCATTTCATTGGCAGCAGTTAACGGGTTATGTTTAAAAGCTCACACCAACATTCTTCCCAGCTTGGCACTCAGCATCAAGGGTTGGAATTGGGGGTTAAATCACCAAAAATGATTCCTGGCCGCTGCTGCTCACTGCTCCCCTCACCTCCCAGGGGGTGAACAAGGGGATGGGTCAAATGCAGAGGACAAATTTCACCACACCTAGTGTGTGTGTGACAATCATTGGTACTTTAACTAAATGTAGCAGGTACTTTAGCTAGTATAGTATAAAAAAAATACACTTATTATTATCATTATTAGCGATAATACTGCTTACATTAACAATAATAAATAATCACATGTATGTAGAAAATAACAAACACGACAGTACACAGTGTTGTTACTATGACAGGTGTAACACAGTGTTGTTACTATGACAGGTGTAACTGCGCTCCAGCGGCAGTGTTCATTTATTGTTCTTTACTGTAGCATAAAAAATGCAGATGGCCTTAAAACACCACAATACTCAGTCACCATATTTAAATAATATAAATTCAATCGGATCAGAAACATTGGAGGAAACGGGATTAAAACCCGATGCTAACCGCCCATAGAAAATACATGGGTACGGCTAGTAGCTACTATTAGCAAACAAATTCACTTACCAACTCGGCGTAATATCTCAACATCGACACACTCTTTCGTCGCAACTCGGCCCTGATGGTCGGCACCTATAAGTTTACAATTAGTTGTAAAATGTTGGACGGTTGTTTTTACGATATGCCGGCAAACGACAATTTTAAAACATACCGGCTTCGGCCTAGCCGAGTAGTGCAAGAATGATCTCTGGGATCACTAGCGCCCTCTACCACCAAGAGGCCGGAGAACAGGAGCCTCGCATTGTATGTGTTTCGCAGCAGTTTTATGATTGCCCAGTACAAGAAATACGTTACACACATACAGTTGTTGACAAAATACACTGTACATTATATACCTCAGCTAACTAAACTATGGAAATGTATAATATAATTCATATAGCAATACGGTCTCACTGCACAGCAGGCCAGCAGTTAGCCGAGTCATTGCGAAATCCATGGTGACGGGGAGGCTCAGCTGGCTGTAACTCACTCACCGCAAGTAATTCTCAGTATTTGAACGGCAAATGTGAAAATTAAGCGATTTTGAATAAATAATAATTTAAAACTGGTGAAGTTAAGTGGAAAATAACATTATAGTATAATCACTGGATGCATATACAAATATAATTATTTTTTTTTCTTTTTACATTTTTTTCTTTCCATGATGGCAGATGAGGCCACGCCTCACCTGCCGCCCCTGACTGCACGTCACTGTGTCAATGAGTGCTGTAAGTGAGAAAAATAACAAGAAATTTGTAAAACAACACAAATGGAGACACACTTGCAAACACTGATGACAATGAATAGTCTACAGCAGGGGTGCCCACACTTTTTCTGCAGGCGAGCTACTTTTCAATTGACCAACTCGAGGGGATCTACCTCATTTATATATATCATTTATATTTATTTATTTATGAAAGAGACATTTTTGTAAACAAGTTAAATGTGTTTAATGATAATACAAGCATGTGTAACACATATAGATGTCTTTCTTTCACAAAAACAAGAATATAAGTTGGTGTATTACCTGATTCTGATGACTTGCATTGATTGGAATCAAACAGTAATGATGATAACGCCCACATTTTCAAATGGAGGAGAAAAAAAGTTGTCCTTTCTGTACAATACCACATGAAAGTGGTTGGTTTTTGGCATCTAATTCATCCAGCTTCCATACACTTTACAAGAAAAACATTGGCGGCAAATTCCGTAGCTTGCTTGATTGACATTCACGGCACCCGAGGGTCTTGTGAGATGACGCTGGCTGCTGCCAGTTCATTATTATGAAAAAATGACAGAGAGGAAGGCGAGAAACACTTTTTATTTCAACAGACTTTCGCGACGTCCCTTCCGTCAAAACTCTAAAGGCCGACTGCACATTTCCTATCTTCACAATAAAAGCCCTGCTTCATGCTGCCTGCGCTAACAAAATAAGAGTCTCGGAAAGCTGGCGTGCAGGGATCGCTTGTGCACGCCATTTTTCCGAGACTCTGTATTTAGTTAGCGCAGGCAGCATGAAGCAGGGCTTTTATTGTGGAGATAGGAAATGTGCAGTCGCCCTTTAGAGTTTTGACGGAAGGTACGGCGCGAGAGTCTGTTGAAATAAAAAGTGTTTCTCGCCTTCCTCTCGGTCATATTTTCATAATAATGATCTTGCAGCAGCCAGCGTCATCTCACAAGACCCTCCGGTACCGTGAATGTCATTTAAGTGACGTCTTGGTGAAGATTGATGATCACTAATTTTTAGGTCTATTTTTTTTAAAAGCCTGGCTGGAAATCGACTGACACACCCCCGCGGTCGACTGGTAGCTCGCGATCGACGTAATGGGCACCCCTGGTCTACAGAAACATTGCGTAATTTATGATAACTGCTGGTTCAATGTTAGGCATAGGTTTTAGCAGATTTTCCCTATTTTTCCTACAAACAGCATTTGGTGACCTCCAACAACAAGACTATGGATTGATTCACACTGGTTTTCACCTTATGAAGGGTACTAGAAAAACTGGAAAATTGATCTTAAAAGTCCTTAAAAAGTGCTTGAATTTGGCCATGGAAAAGGTGTACAAACCCTGTGTGTTGGTTTGGTGTGTAACTGAAGACAATAACGTTTATATGTCCATTCTAGGGCTGGGCGATATGGCAACAATTGTTTAATCAGGATTAAGTGTTTCATACCATCCGATCTCGATTAATATCAAAACATTTTTAATTAATTAGTATTGTTTTTAGCCTGCTAGTTCTATATATGCTAAAACCTAAGAAAATAGAGATTTGTTCAAAGTGTATTGACATTATGAGTAAATAGTAAAACATTGGATAAAATAAACACAGACAAATATTTAGTTTTATTATTGAGTGAATTTTTTTTTTTTTTTAGAAAAATAGAATACATTTATTTTGCTGCTCTTTTTTTCTTTTTTTTTTAAACAATTTTTTTGTCCAACCACTCAGGCAAATCATATAGTTGCCAATATCATACTTACATTACAAAAGATAAGTTTGGAATACTTCTCGTGTTGCCCTATTTGTTTTTGATTTTATCAAGTAGATATATTTAAAATTTGGTGCATAGAATAGGATAGATCAGTGTTTTTCAACCACTGTCCCGCGGCACACTAGACATACTGTCTGGTGTGCCGTGGGAGATTATCTAGTTTCACCTATTTGGGTTACAAATATTTTTTGCAAACCAGTAATTATAGTCTGCAAATGATGTGTTGTTGTTGAGTGTTTGTATTGTCTAGAACTCGGCAGAGTAACCATGTAATACTCTTCCATATCAGTAGGTGGCAGCCGGTAGCTAATAGCTTTGTAGATGTCGGAAACAGCGGGAGGCAGCGTGCAGGTTAAAAGGTGTCTAATGCTTAAACCAAAAATAAACAAAATGTGAGTGCCCCTAAGAAAAGGCATTGAAGCTTAGGGAAGGCTATGCAGAACAACACTAAAACTGAACTGGCTACAAAGTAAACAAAAACAGATTGCTGGACGACAGCAAAGACTTACTGTGGAGCAAAGACGGCGTCCACAATGTACATCCGAATATGACAATCAACAATGTCCCTACAAAGGAGGATAAAAACAACAGAAACATGTTTGACGGCTAGAACAAAGTCAATCAATCAATTAATGTTCATTTATATAGCCCTAAATCACTAGTGTCTCAAAGGGCTGCACAAACCACAACACAAACCACTACGACATCCTCAGTAGGCCCACATAAGGGAAAGGAAAACTCACACCCAGTGGGACGTCGGTGACAATGATTACCCAGTGGGAGGTCGGTGACAATGAGGACTATGAGAACCTTGGAGAGGACCACATATGTGGGCAACCCCCCCGCCCCCTCCTCTTGGAGACCGAAAGCAATGGATGTCGAGCGTGTCTAACATGATACTGTGAAAAGTTCAGTCCATAGTGGATCCAACACAGCAGCGAGAGTCCCGTCCACAGCGGAGTCAGCAGGAAACCACCCCAAGTGGAGGCGGATCAGCAGAGCAGAGATGTCCCCAGTCGATACACAGGCGAGCGGTCCATCCTGGGTCCCGACTCCAGACGAGTGGTCCATCCTGGGTCCCAACTCTGGACAGCCAGAACTTCATCCATAGGACATCGGACCGGACCCCCTCCACAAGGGAGAGTGGGACATAGGAGAAAAATAAAAGAAACGGCAGATCAACTGGTCCAAAAAGGGAGTCTATTTGAAGGCTAGAGTATACAAATGAGTTTTAAGATGAGACTTAAATGTTTCTACTGAGGTAGCATCTCGAACTGTTACCGGGAGGGCATTCCAGAGTACTGGACCCCGAACGGAAAACGCTCTATAGCCCGCAGACTTTTTTTGGGCTCTGGGAATCACTAATAAGCCGGTGTCCTTTGAAGGCAGATTTCTTGCCGGGACATATGGTACAATACAATCGGCAAGATAGGCCGGAGTAGATGCGGGAAATATTGCTCAAAGGAAGACATGAAACTACGACAGGAAAATACCCCAAAAAAAAGGAAAAGCCACAAAAATAGGAGCGCAAGACAAGAACCAAAAACACTACAGACAGTAAAACATCAAAAAAGTCCAAATAAGTCAGGGTGTGATGTGACAGGTGGTGACAGTACACCTACTTTGAGACAAGTTTTAGATAGTTTAAAGTCATATCCAACAATTGCGACAACGACTTTTTACTGTCAACTGAGTTTTGTTTTTTAAGGATTTCTGCTGGTGGTGTGTCTCCGCATTTTTTCAAAGCAAAAAATGTGCTTTGGCTCAAAAAAGGCTGAGAAACACTGGGATAGATAGTCGGAGCAGAAGGGGATAGAAAGAAGAGAAAACAGAAGACAGCGGGGGAAACTGCAGGGACAACAGGGATAAGACAGAGAGACAACAGAAACAAAAATAACAACAACAGAACAACATTAGCAAATATGATATGTGCAAATATGATATGGAAAATCATAGCAAAGAACCAGCTTGTGAAGTAGATAGTAATAAGACATAAATAATAATGAACACTACAAATGGAACAATACAAATAACAATAAAAATAACACTATATATTATTTATTTTTGCAATAGCATTTCCACAATGTGTGGCGGGCCACTAAACAATTACCTGTGGGCCGCACTTTGGACACCCCTGCTCTAGAGCAGTGGTTCTCAACCTTTTTTCAGTGATGTACCCCCTGTGAACATTTTTTTGATTCAAGTACCCCCTAATCAGAGCAAAGCATTTTTGGTTGAAAAAAAGAGATAAAGAAGTAAAGCACTATGTCATCAGTTTCTGATTTATTAAATTGTATAACAGTGCAAAATATTGCTTATTTGTAGTGGTCTTTCTTGAACTATTTGGAAAAAAAGACATAAAGATAACTAAAAACTTGTTGAAAAAAAAAAGTGATTCAACTATAAATAAAGATTTCTAGACATAAAAGTAATCATCAATTTAAAGTGTCCTCTTTGGGGATTGTAAAAGAGATCCATCCGGATTCATGAACTTAATTTTAAACATTTCTTCACAAAAAAAGAAATCTTTAACATCAATATTTATGGAACATGTCCACAAAAAATCTAGCTGTCAACACTGAATATTGCATTGTTGCATTTCTTTTCGCAGTTTATGAACTTACATTCATATTTTGTTGAAGTATTTTTCAATAAATATATTTATAAAGCTGCTACCTTACCGTGGTAGAGGAGTTTGCGTGTCCCAATGATCCTAGGAGCTATGTTGTCTGGGGGTTTTCATGCCCCCTGGTAGGGTCTCCCAAGACAAACAGGTCCTAGGTGAGTGATCAGACAAAGAGCAGCTCAAAGACTTCTATGGAATTACAACGAAATGAACCCAGATTTCCCTCGCCCGGACGTGGGTCACCGGGGCCCCGCTCTGGAGCCAGGCCCGGAGTTGGGGCACGATGGCGAGCGCCTGGTGGTCGGGCCTGTTCCCATGGGGCCCGGCCGGGCACAGCCCGAAGAGGCAACGTGGGTCATCCCTCCAATGGGCTCACCACTCATAGGAGGGGCCATAGAGGTCGGGTGCATTGTGAGCTGGGCGGCAGCCGAAGGCAGGGCACTTGGCGGTCCGATCCTCGGCTACAGAAGCTAGCTCTTGGGACGTGGAACGTCACCTCACTGGGGGGGAAGGAGCCTGAGCTAGTGCGCGAGGTAGAGAAGTTCCGGCTGGATATAGTCGGACTCACCTCGACGCACAGCAAGGGCTCTGGAACCAGTTCTCTCGAGAGGGACTGGACCCTCTTCCACTCTGGCGTTGCCGGCAGTGAGAGGCGACGGGCTGGGGTGGCAATTCTGGTTGCCCCCCGGCTCAAAGCCTGCACGTTTGAGTTCAACCCAGTGGACGAGAGGGTAGCTTCCCTTCGCCTTCGGGTGGGGGGACGGGTCCTGACTGTTGTTTGTGCTTACGCACCAAACAGCAGTTCAGAATACCCACCCTTTTTGGGTACACTCGAGGGAGTACTGGAAAGTGCTCCTCCGGGTGATTCCCTTGTCCTACTGGGAGACTTCAACGCTCATGTTGGCAACGACAGTGAAACCTGGAGAGGCGTGATTGGGAAGAATGGTCGCCCGGATCTAAACCCGAGTGGTGTTTTGTTATTGGACTTTTGTGCTCGTCACAGTTTGTCGATAACAAACACCATGTTCAAACATAAGGGTGTCCATATGTGCACTTGGCACCAGGACACCCTAGGCCGCAGTTCCATGATCGACTTTGTATTTGTGTCATCGGATTTGCGGCCTTATGTTTTGGACACTCGGGTGAAGAGAGGGGCGGAGCTTTCTACCGATCACCACCTGGTGGTGAGTTGGCTGCGATGGTGGGGGAGGATGCCGGACAGACCTGGCAGGCCCAAGCGCATTGTGAGGGTCTGCTGGGAACGTCTGGCAGAGTCTCCTGTCAGAGAGAGTTTCAATTCACACCTCCGGGAGAACTTTGAACATGTCACGAGGGAGGTGCGGGACATTGAGTCCGAGTGGACCATGTTCCGAACCTCTATTGTCGAGGCGGCTGATTGGAGCTGTGGCCGCAAGGTTGTTGGTGCCTGTCGTGGCGGTAATCCCAGAACCCGTTGGTGGACACCAGCAGTGAGGGATGCCGTCAAGCTGAAGAAGGAGTCCTATCGGGTTCTTTTGGCTCATAGGACTCCGGAGGCAGTGGACGGGTACCGACGGGCCAAGCGGTGTGCAGCTTTAGCGGTCGCGGAGGCAAAAACTCGGACATGGGAAGAGTTCGGGGAAGCCATGGAAAACGACTTCCGGACGGCTTCGAAGCGATTCTGGACCACCATACGGCGCCTCAGGAAGGGGAAGCAATGCACTATCAACACCGTGTATGGTGCGGATGGTGTTCTGCTGACTTCGACTGCGGATGTTGTGGATCGGTGGAGGGAATACTTCGAAGACCTCCTCAATCCCACCAACACGTCTTTCTTTGAGGAAGCGGTGCCTGGGGAATCTGTAGTGGACTCTCCTATTTCTGGGGCTGAGGTCGCTGAGGTAGTTAAAAAGCTCCTCGGCGGCAAGGCCCCGGGGGTGGATGAGATCCGCCCGGAGTTCCTAAAGGCCTTGGATGCTGTGGGGCTGTCTTGGTTGACAAGACTCTGCAGCATCGCATGGACATCGGGGGCGGTACCTCTGGATTGGCAGACCGGGGTGGTGGTCCCTCTCTTTAAGAAGGGGGACCGGAGGGTGTGTTCCAACTATCGTGGGATCACACTCCTCAGCCTTCCCGGTAAGGTTTATTCAGGTGTACTGGAGAGGAGGCTTCGCCGGATAGTCGAACCTCGGATTCAGGAGGAACAGTGTGGTTTTCGTCCTGGTCGTGGAACTGTGGACCAGCTCTATACTCTCGGCAGGGTTTTTGAGGGTGCATGGGAGTTTGCCCAACCAGTCTACATGTGCTTTGTGGACTTGGAGAAGGCATTCGACCGTGTCCCTCGGGAAGTCCTGTGGGGAGTGCTCAGAGAGTATGGGGTATCGGAATGTCTTATTGTGGCAGTCCGCTCCCTGTATGATCAGTGTCAGAGCTTGGTCCGCATTGCTGGCAGTAAGTCGGACACGTTTCCAGTGAAGGTTGGACTCCGCCAAGGCTGTCCTTTGTCACCGATTCTGTTCATAACTTTTATGGACAGAATTTCTAGGCGCAGTCAAGGCGTTGAGGGGTTCCGGTTTGGTGGCCACGGGATTAGGTCTCTGCTTTTTGCAGATGATGTAGTCCTGATGGCTTCATCTGGCCGGGATCTTCAGCTCTCACTGGATTGGTTCGCAGCCGAGTGTGAAGCGACCGGAATGAGAATCAGCACCTCCAAGTCCGAGTCCATGGTTCTCGCCCGGAAAAGGGTGGAGTGCCATCTCCGGGTTGGGGAGGAGACCCTGCCCCAAGTGGAGGAGTTCAAGTACCTAGGAGTCTTGTTCACGAGTGGGGGAAGAGTGGATCGTGAGATCGACAGGCGGATCGGTGCGGCGTCTTCAGTAATGCGGACGTTGTATCGATCCGTTGTGGTGAAGAAGGAGCTGAGCCGGAAGGCAAAGCTCTCAATTTACCGGTCGATCTACGTTCCCATCCTCACCTATGGTCATGAGCTTTGGGTCATGACCGAAAGGATAAGATCACGGGTACAAGCGGCCGAAATGAGTTTCCTCCGCCGGGTGGCGGGGCTCTCCCTTAGAGATAGGGTGAGAAGCTCTGCCATCCGGGAGGAGCTCAACGTAAAGCCGCTGCTCCTCCACATCGAGAGGAGCCAGATGAGGTGGTTCGGGCATCTGGTCAGGATGCCACCCGAACGCCTCCCTAGGGATGTGTTTAGGGCACGTCCAGCTGGTAGGAGGCCACGGGGAAGACCCAGGACACGTTGGAAAGACTATGTCTCCCGGCTGGCCTGGGAACGCCTCGGGATCTCCCGGGAAGAGCTAGACGAAGTGGCTGGAGATAGGGAAGTCTGGGCTTTCCTGCTTAGGCTGCTGCCCCCGCGACCCGACCTCGGATAAGCGGAAGATGATGGATGGATGGATGGATTTATAAAGGATTTTTGAATTGTTGCTATTTTTTAGAATATTTAAAAAAAAATCTCACGTACCCCTTGGCATACCTTCAAGTAACCCCAGGGGTACGCGTACCCCCATTTGAGAACCACTGCTATGGATAATGAATAATGATAATCATAATTACCTTTATTATCAACAATACAATTGTTTCAAATGCAACAATACATCTACAGTATGTAATGAAAACTTGAATTACAAAAGAAAGCAGATAAATGGAGGGAGATAAGTGGATTCCATTAACCTTCTAGATCTTTACAGTAAAATAGGTTAAACTTATTTTACCTATTTTCCCTTAGGGGTACAACATTAATATATGTTGATGAAACGTGATTATATGCATGACTGTATGTATGCATATGTGCTTGTATATGTACAGTATGTATATATGTTTTTTTTCCACAATGAATGTGCGTATGGATGTATGTACCGCGTGTGTATGCATGTACTGTATTTATTTATGTATGTGCGAGCGTATATACTTATTTTATGTATGTTCTATGTATATATGCATGAATTGTGGGTATGTGCACTATAAAAACTTAAATCTAAGTAAGATTAAATGTCTCAAATAAGGGTGATATTTGCTTATTTTCTGTCTAATAAGATAATTCTTCTCACTAAGTAGATTCTATGTTAGAGTGTTTTACTTTTTTTTTAAGGGGTTTTGGTCCTAAATGATCTCATTAAGATATTAGTTTGTTGCTGAGATTTGATGACCTATATTAAGTCAAACATGCTTGAAACTAGAACATCAACGGTTGCAAAGCTGTGTCATCAACACTCAAGAATAAAACACATTTTTTAAAAGTAGTAATTCCTTATTTCAAGCATGAAAAAAAAAACATGATTTTGACACAAATGTGTCTCATAATTAAAACAGATGACAGTCACATGGACTTTGCTGTTTTATTTTCAATGAAACAATAGAAAACATGTACTTATGTAGTAGTACAGTTGGCACATATTTCAGATTTCAAACAATTTTGAACAGAAATAGTTCATGCACATTCACATAAGTTCTTCAAAATTACAATAAAAACATTTTGGCCGGGGGCCGCGCTGTACAGCATAAATGCGCACTAATTGACTGAAAGAGTACGCGCTTGGTGCGATGATGTCATGTTGTCGATGGAAAAATGCATTTTTAGACCATATGATTTGCCTGAGCGGCTAGTAGACCCCGAGAGTAACAAGCGGTTGCCTTGTTGCCTTTCCATTAAGAACAATAAAATACTTTTGAGTATAAGTTTGCTGGTTTTAAGAAATGTAATGCTGAGTGCATATCATTATGTCAAGATAATGGCACTAGCATTTACTCTACTGTACTGGCTCACCTGCACTGGCTTCCTGTGCACTTAAGATGTGACTTTAAGGTTTTACTACTTACGTATAAAATACTACACGGTCTAGCTCCAGCCTATCTTGCCGATTGTATTGTACCATATGTCCCGGCAAGAAATCTGCGTTCAAAAGACTCCGGCTTATTAGTGATTCCTAGAGCCCAAAAAAAGTCTGCGGGCTATAAAGCGTTTTCCGTTCGGGCTCCAGTACTCTGGAATGCCCTCCCGGTAACAGTTCGAGATGCTACCTCAGTAGAAGCATTTAAGTCTCACCTTAAAACTCATCTGTATACTCTAGCCTTTAAATAGACCTCCTTTTTAGACCAGTTGATCTGCCGCTTCTTTTCTTTCTCCTATGTCCCCCCCTCCCTTGTGGAGGGGGTCCGGTCCGATGACCATGGATGAAGTACTGGCTGTCCATAGTCGAGACCCAGGATGGATCGCTCGTCGGGACCCAGGATGGACCGCTCGCCTGTATCGGTTGGGGACATCTCTACGCTGCTGATCCGCCTCCGCTTGAGATGGTCTCCTGTGGACGGGACTCTCGCTGCTGTCTTGGATCCGCTTGAACTGAACTCTCGCGGCTGTGTTGGAGCCACTATGGATTGAACTTTCACAGTATCATGTTAGACCCGCTCGACATCCATTGCTTTCGGTCCCCTAGAGGGGGGGGGGGGGGGTTGCCCACATCTGAGGTCCTCTCCAAGGTTTCTCATAGTCAGCATTGTCACTGGCGTCCCACTGGATGTGAATTCTCCCTGCCCACTGGGTGTGAGTTTTCCTTGCCCTTTTGTGGGTTCTTCCGAGGATGTTGTAGTCGTAATGATTTGTGCAGTCCTTTGAGACATTTGTGATTTGGGGCTATGTAAATAAACATTGATTGATTGATGATTGATTGACTTAATTTAAGAATATTTTTCCACATGTTGAGCAAAACGGTCAAATTTTTTTTCTACCAAGAAAATTTAACTTGTTATTAGTGAGAATATACTTTTTTTTAAGGTATTTTTTTTACCTAATTTTACTTGTTTTGGAAAGTCTTGACAAGCCAAATGTTCTTGTTCTATTGGCAGATAATTTTGCTTAGTTCAAGTAAATTACCCCCAATTTTTTTTTTTTTTTTCTTGTTTTTGAACGCTGACTTTTTGCAGTGTGCGTACATGTATGCAAGAATGTGTTTGTTTTTGCACTTATTTTATAGCTTTGGTTTGTCCAAGGGCTCTGTTATGTGTCTGCTTACATTCTCAAATGTAGGTGTAACATATGTATTACAATGTTTCCAGCCAGTGGTTCTCCGGTCTGAATGTTACTATTTATTCTTTGTAGGCGTTTTTTTTTCTTTCTATAAAAACAACAACCAACGATTTTTCCCGTATGTACAGGGTCTTAAACTCCTCTCAATAATTCAACATGTAATAGGACTGTGGGAATAAACTGTAGCACTCCTGAACCATCCCTGCTTCAACCCACAAATGCCATCAAAAAATGAACTCCTAAATATTAGGATGGGCTATCAGCTCACTCTCCAACCCTCAAGCTAGCGCTATGAGAGGAAGCAATGCATCATAAGACACTGCTGCTCTTCGCCTTTGTCTCCTCCAGGCTCGACTATAATGCACTTCTTGTCGGGATCCCGAGCAAGAACATTCAGAAGCTGCAGTAAATACAGAATAATGCTGCCAAGATCCTGATGAGAGTGCAGAAATATGACCATATCACACTAACTCTCAAATCCCTTCACTGGCTTCTTGTTCCACTCAGGATTGAATACAAAGTCTCCCTCCTAACCCACCAGTGCCTCCATGAAAATGCCCCCCTCTACCTCAAAGAACTACTCACCCCCAAATCCTCCACACGACACCTCCGCTCCACACTGCAAAAAGTCAGTGTTCAAAAACAAGAAAAAAAAAATACAAAAATGAGGGGTATTTTATTTGAACTAAGCAAAATTATCTGCCAATAGAACAAGAAAATTTGGCTGGTCAAGACTTTCCAAAACAAGTAAAATTAGCTAACCCCAATGAACCCAGAAATACCTTAGAATAAGTATATTCTCACTATTAACAAGTGCACATTTCTCGGTAGAAAAAAATGAGACCTTTTTGCTCAATATGTTGGAAAATATTCTTAAATAAAGTAAATGCTAGTGCCATTATCTTGACATAATGATATGCACTCGGCATCAGGATTTTTTTTTTCATGCTTGAAATAAGAAATTATTACTTTAAAAAAGTAGTTTTATACTTGTGAGTGTTGATGACACAGCTTTGCATCAGTTGATATTCTCGTTTCAAGCATGTTTCACTCAATACAGGTCATAAAATCTCAGCAACAAGCTGTAATATCTTTCTGAGATCATTTAGGACCATAACATTTAAAACAAGTAAAACACTAACATAAAATCTGCTTCGTGAGAAGAATGATCTCATCAGATAGAAGATAAGCGAATACCAGCCTTATTTGAGATATTTCATCTTACTTAGATGTCAGTTGCCCTGCGATGAGGTAGCAACTTGTCCAGGGTGTACACCGCCTTCCGCCCGATTGTAGCTGAGATAGGCACCAGCGACCCCAAAGGGAATGAGCGGTAAAAAATGAATGAACGGATGGATGGATGTATAGACGTCAGTTTTTGCAGTGCAAACAGGCTAACCTCCTTCCAACCTCCAAGGACAAAACTACGAACTATGGGAGACCGGGCTTTCTGCTAGGCTGCTCCCAGTCCGTGGAATGCTTTCCCTGACCTCCTGAGGGCACCACAGACTGTGGATGCATTTAAAAAAGGCTTAAACACCTTACTTTTTAAAAATGCCTTTGTATAGATATGTGCATACTAGTGTTTGCTATTAGGCTGTTGTAGTTTTTATTTGTATTTATATTTATTATTTTATGTATGTGCAGTGTTGGATCCATTATGGATTGAACTTTCACAGTATCATGTTAGACCCGCTCGACATCCATTGCTTTCCTCCTCTCCAAGGTTCTCATAGTCATCATTGTCACCGACGTCCCACTGGGTGTGAGTTTTCCTTGCCCTTATGTGGGCCTACCGAGGATGTCGTAGTGGTTTGTGCAGCCCTTTGAGACACTAGTGATTTAGGGCTATATAAGTAAACATTGATTGATTGATTGATATTATTATTATTATTATTTTCTGTTTTTAATACACAGTATCACTTTGAGATTGTTTGCTCAATATAAAGTACTTTTTTTTACAAATAAAATATTTTATTATTATTATTATTACAGTCCAAAGATACGTGCTCTTCTTCTGCAGTCTGGAGAATAAAGAAGCAGTCATAGCTTTAGAAAGGCAGCGTGAGATGTTGACTCACATTTGGTGGAGCCTAGCGGGGTGTGATGACACAGCATATGACCTTGGAAATGCCAGCCCCCCTGCACGCACACAATCTACTGTACACTTTTGTGTTTGAGATAGAGCGGTAATGCTTACACAAATCTCTGCACTCGTAACCGTCTGTTGGTTTACGCTCGTGATTGGGGCTTCCACTGTGACCTTCGATGTATCAGCCTTAAGGAAACCTGCCTGTGCAGTGTTAGGCCCCATCCACTCATCCCCCAACATTTCTCAGCATTCATGTCCACTCCAGCTGAGCAGAGTTCCCCCCCGGGAAGATGAGTGTGCAGTTACCACGTTAGTGGAAAATATATTACATAATCCTGGTGGTGGACCACAGTGTGTGCTGTGTATTTTGGGATCATTGACACGACAAGGCAACATAATGGATTCACACATTGTTTTGTGTGTGTGTGTGGCTTTTGTGTGTATATTTTATGTTCTTTTGTCCACTGATACGGTTTTTCCCACTTCACGTCAGCACGTCCAGCCTGCTTGACGTATTAAGTCTTTTGGGTTTGTGATGGGTGTTTGTTGTTGCGTACGAGTCAGGGAAAAATGTGCCGCCACAATGTGACACCTTGTCATGTCTTGTCATCAATCAAGCCAGGAAGTCCCGCCTCACTCGTCATGTCTGTAGGGTCATCAAAAGAGTAGTGACACAATTACTCAATGAATAGAAAATATATGTTGTAAAAATGTTTGTGATGAATGATTTAAAGGTGCCATATGTAATAATTTAATGTCAAGTCATCATTAAATGACCCTGATATGTCAAAAGTAATGAAAAAAATCATGTTCTTTCCGAACGCCTCTATAATCGATAACAGAAGTCCAGCCGGGATATGCTCATTTCAAAATTAGATTTACAGACCCGAAATCTTGTTATTGTTTTCATTTCGACGCCCCACCCTCCACCGTTAGACCAATAAGAAAGTCTGTGAGTGTGTCACATCCAGGTTGCCAGTTACGCACCGCCACCTTCGTCAAGCTACTGCCACTGGTAAAATTACTAAATATGTCAGACCTTAGTACATCTAAAAGGCGTCATTACGATTCACAACGCATTCATGACAAAGCCAGGAATAAAAAGAGGATTTAGATTAGATTAGATTAATTGGTAGTTTATTTATTCCTTCAGGAAAATTAAAATTTTCAGCACAATCCCATTCAAGATCAGACAAACATTACAGGGAGACAGAACAGGATCGCTGACGGGTCTGCTGCCTTCCAGGGCTCCTTACAAAAAAGGTGAGATACAGGAGAAAAAAATAGAAGATTAAAATAAAAATAAAATAAAAAAATCGGTCTAAGCCTGGGCCAAGGGAAAAACAACAACAACTCATAGCCATAGTACACATGTAAGAGGGAAACATCAAACTTCAAAGAAGACAAAGGACATTAACGACATTAAAGGGGAACATTATCACAATTTCAAAAGGGTTAAAAACAATAAAAATCAGTTCCCAGTGGCTTGTTGTATTTTTTGAAGTTTTTTTCAAAATGTTACCGGTCCCGGAATATCCCTAAAAAAAGCTTGAAGTGCTTGATTTTCGCTATTTGCGATGCGACTATCCATTTCCCTGTGACGTCATACAGTGCTGCCAATGTAAACAAACAATGGCGGGTACCAGAGCAAGATATAGCGACATTAGCTCGGATTTAGACTCGGATTTCAGCAGCTTAAGCGATTCAACAGATTACGCATGTTTTGAAACGAATGGTTGGAGTATGAAAGTATTGAAGAAGAAACTGAAGCTATTGACGCTATTCATAGCCATAGCATGGCCGAATAACTGCGTTAGCATCGCCGGTAAAATGTGCGGGCCAAACGATCAGGACTTTCGCATCTTGTGACACTGGAGCAACTTAAATCCGTCGATTGGGAAGTATTTTTTTCACATTAAATGTGGGTGGAAGGAAACGTAATATAGTTTCAAATGCATCTGCAGGTTATCCATACATCTCTGTGCCAGGTCTGCTTTAGCACCGCCAGTAAATAGCATGTTAGCATCGATTAGCGTAGCATGTTAGCATCGATTAGCTGGCAGTCAACATCAACAAAACTCACCTTTGTGATTTCGTTGACTTTATCGTTGCAAATGCATCTGCAGGTTATCCATACATCTCTGTGCCATGTCTGCTTTAGCACCGCCGGTAAATAGCATGTTAGCGTCGATTTGCGTAGCATGTTAGCATCGATTAGCTGGCAGTCAACATCAACAAAACTCACCTTTGTGATTTCGTTGACTGTATCGTTGCAAATGCATCTGCAGGTTATCCATACATCTCTGTGCCATGTCTGCTTTAGCACCGCCGGTAAATAGCATGTTAGCGTCGATTAAAATAGCAGGTTAGCATCGATTAGCTGGCAGTCACGCCGCAACCAAATTTGTCTGATTAGCACATAAGTCAACATCAACAAAACTCACCTTTGTGATTTCGTTGACTTTATCGTTGCAAATGCATCTGCAGGTTATCCATACATCTCTGTGCCATGTCTGCTTTAGCACCGCCGGTAAATAGCATGTTAGTGTCGATTAGCGTAGCATGTTAGCATCGATTAGCTGGCAGTCACGCCGCAACCAAATTTGTCTGATTAGCACATAAGTCAACATCAACAAAACTCACCTTTGTGATTTCGTTGACTTTATTGTTGCAAATGCATCTGCAGGTTATCCATACATCTCTGTGCCACGTCTGTCATCGCCGGTAAAATGTGGAGACACTCTGGCACATTCAATGTGGGTCTGGCGGCAGACACTTTCACATCTTCGGGCCAGTGGTGCAACTTGAATCCCTCCCTGTTAGTGTTGTTACACCCTCCGACAACACACCGACGAGGCATGATGTCTCCAAGGTTCCAAAAAATAGTCCAAAAAACGGAAAATAACAGAGCTGAGACCCAATGTTTGCAATGTGTTGAAAATGAAAATGGCGGCTGTATAACCTCGGCGACGTCACGTTCTGACGTCATCGCCCCCAGACCGATAAACAGAAAGGCGTTTAATTCGCCAAAATTCACCCATTTAGAGTTCGGAAATCAGTTGAAAAAATATATGGTGTTTTTTCTGCAACATCAATCAATCAATCAATGTATTTTATTTCGGCAATCTTCACATAAAACAAAGAACAACAACAAGAAAAGAAAAAAAAACACTCATTTGTGCAATGATTGAGCCGAAAGGGTGTAGGTTGAAGCAACGCTTATATAAACCTACCATCACAACAAGAACAAGGTTCAAAATATATAAAATCTAAAACATGCTTCACTTATATTACTTTTTTTTTTTTAAACAATATATAAGCAACATATATGTAGCACACGTCTCATATATACAGTTTAACATTTAAATCAAACATATACATTTGTACACTTATATATATATATATACACACACATATGTATATATATATATATATTATACATACACAATTCATTTAAATTCCATATAAAGTGGTAATATATACATTTTAATATAACCTATATGTATAATTATGAAATCATAAATTGTATTTATATACATATTATATATTATTGTCTTTCTAAAACAATGTTTGCTCATCAAGGTATATATTGACGCTTACATAGGTCTGGTGATAATGTTCCCCTTTAAAGCAGCGTATACAACCAGCCACTTCTAAATACAGCTATGAATAAAAATTAAAAGAAACATATACACTGTGGTGGCCTCTGCGGTGTTCCACGCCATCGTCCGCTGGGGTGGTGGGATTTGTATCGAGGATGCCTTTGAAAGATGGAGACGATTGAAGGCGGGGAAGATTTTTTCATCTGACGCCGACCTTGCTAATTTCCTCCTTGATAGGCAAGTAAGGCGTTTACGTTTTCTTATTACTTGCAAGCAATGGACATTTACATTTTGTACTATTTTGTCCAATGGAGTCTATGGACTTGTCTAACAAAGATAGTATGTTTGTGCAACGAATGCTTAGGAGCAAAGCACCGTCACATTAGTTTAATGCTTAGTTAGCATGCTAACCCGGTCAATGAGAAATATATGCCCGTTAGCATATATGTCCATGTGTCATCCAACTGACAGGGCAACATGTATTTTCGACAAATAACACATATGTGGATATGGGTAGTGTCAGTGCCTATTTTGTTCTAAATATGTCGATACGATGAGGAAATGCGTTCCAACATTAGCATGGCTAATTGCGGTTTCTGGTACTATATATGCATCAAACACATATGGGGTGGCATTTGTTTGGCACAATATAATGCATTACATGTAATGATTCTGTACTTTGTGTATTGACATGGTAGTAGGCTGTATGATTTATGCGTAACGTGGTTTGGCTCATGGAATCGGACTCTACACTGAAAGATGGTGATGTGGGTACGTGAAAGAGAATGCAGTGCGTCAAGCTGGATGCAACATGGAGTTATGCCGAACGAAATGTGGTGGTCATTTTAGTGTTGCCATCAAAGTAGGCCTATGCAATATATAACATGTTATATATTATTTATTTCGATGGTGGTTCGTGCGGTCAAACGAGACATTTTAGCAGGGTAATGCCAACAATCTGTCCTGACGAAAATATTGCTGCATAACTTTACAAATACATTTGGCTAATCGACCTTAGTAAAGAGTCTTGTTCACGAGTGGGGGAAGAGTGGATCGTGAGCTTGACAGGCGGATCGGTGCGGCGTCTTCAGTAATGCGGACGTTGTATCGATCCGTTGTGGTGAAAAAAGGAGCTGAGCCGGAAGGCAAAGCTCTCAATTTACCGGTCGATCTACGTTCCCATCCTCACCTATGGTCATGAGCTTTGGGTCATGACCGAAAGGATAAGATCACGGGTACAAGCGGCCGAAATGAGTTTCCTCCGCCGGCTGGCGGGGCTCTCCCTTAGAGATAGGGTGAGAAGCTCTGCCATCCGGGAGGAGCTCAACGTAAAGCCGCTGCTCCTCCACATCGAGAGGAGCCAGATGAGGTGGTTCGGGCATCTGGTTAGGATGCCACCCGAACGCCT
>NC_084615.1:68878503-68886003 GCF_033978795.1 Nerophis ophidion | reverse complement strand
ACACTCAATCGTTGGTTGGAAGGCGATCGCCGAATAGCATCAATAGCTATTCGCTCAATAGCTTCAGTTTCTTCTTCAATTTCATTTTCGCTATCTGCCTCCATACTCCAACCATCTGTTTCAATACATGCGTAATCTGTTGAATCGCTTAAGCCGCTGAAATCCGAGCCTGAATCCGAGCTAATGTCGCTATATCTTCCTGTACTATCCGTATTGGCATCACTGGATGACGTCACAGGAAAATGGACGGTGGCTTCACAGATAGCGAAAATCAGGCAATTTAAAGCCTTTTTTTCGGGATATTCCAAGATGGGTCAAATTTTGAAAAAAATTTCGAAAAATAAAATAAGCCACTGGGAACTGATTTTTATTGGTTTTAACCCTTCTGAAATTGTGATAATGTTCCCCTTTAAGGACAAGTGGTAGAAAATGTATTATTAATCTATTTGTTCATTTACTGTGCTGGAGCCTATCCCAGCTGCTTACTTTCTCTTTTTACAAGTTCTGTCTGCATTTTTGTTAAAATGTAATAATCACTTATTCCTCTGTTGTTTGACACTTTACATTAGTTTTGGATGATACCACAAATTTGGGTATCAATACGATACTAAGTCATTACAGGATCATATATTGGTCATATTCAAAGTCCTTATGTGTCAAGGGACATATTTCCTGAGTTTATAAACATGACATGAATTAAAAAAAAAAGGAAAGAAGTGTCAGGGTGTGTTGTTTACAAACTCCAAGATGCAGAGATGGTGGCAGGCATTGAGCAGGAAAACATGGTTTTCATGTTCAAAAATAAGAAAAGGAAAACACGAACCAGAAACCAGGAAGCAGTAATAGGAGTCAGGATCCAGGGAATAACTTACAGCATACAACGACACAACAATACGCCAACCCAGAGTGGAGGACAAAGCAGGGTTAAATAGCAGCTGGCTGATTGACACCAGGTGTGGCCAGGTGCCAATCAGCCGCAGCTGAGGGGAAGCAGCACTCAGGGAGACATTCAGGAAATAACCAAAATAAGACCGCTGACAGGAAATGACAGAGGAAAAACCAAAACATAACTAAACTGTTAGGGACAAGCCTGACAAGAAGATGTTGTGATGTCAAAAAATATTGACGTAATCATAGTACGTACCTGTACTTGATATCATTACAGTGGATGTCAGGAGTAGATCCACCAATGGCGTTTGTTTACATTTTGATGACGGTGAGCTACGGTGCGTAGTGAAGTATTTTTAGCTATTCCTCGTCCTGCAGGGATGATACTTGTAAGAAACGTACTTTATTTGTCGCCATGGAGACCAGGATTATTGATTTACAAGTAGCTACAACATTGCAGATGCTGAATGGGCGTTAGCTGCTAGCTAGTGATTTTTAAACCACCTCTTCCTGAGGGCGTTTCAGTGTTATAACTTCCCCTTTATCATTAGTTTTTAAGCCAAAACGCGTCCGTTCTCCCTTTTCTGTCTACACACTGTGTCTACTTGCAAGTACTCCGTGATTGTGCACTACCGAACATGCTCCTCTGCTCGTAAAACCAGCAATGACTCGACGTGACAACGACGCGGGAACGGGGGCGTGGTGTACCGGTACTTTTCAGAGGTGGTATAGTACCGAAAATGATCAATTAGTATCGCAATACTATACTAATACCGGTATCCCGTACAACCCTAGTTTGTACACTTCATTAATGGTGATTCAAGTGGACTAAATAAAGACACATAACACAGTTTTTCCATCTTGCATTGAAATAATGATCCAGGCAATAGTTCTAATATTGAGGGAAAACGAGGAGATCGAGTGAAGGGTTGTTATCAGTCTGGCAGTGCAGTAATGTAAATAAACATGATGTGATTTTAATGGGCTCAATCTGTTCTTTAAATCGCATCAGGTGAATCTCAGGAGGGTGCTGAACTGTTTCTGACTTTCCCTCGAAAACAACACAGCAGCTTCCTTCTCTCACGACACTCATCTGCAGTCTCACGTTTCCACCAACACTTCCTGCTCAGTCTCTCACGGCGAGCCGACATGAAAACAAGGAACATAATCAGCGGTCCCATATCCTCTCATCCACTGGAGGGCGTGTACTGTTACAGCAAACACTGACGCACGTTTTACTCTCTCTTCGCCTCTCAACACAAAGTGTAAACAGTGGAATTGTATTTTCTTGCTCAGGCCGACGCTGAGCTTCTGTGAAGTGATTTCCTGAGTTACAACATCGACTGATCTATTGTCTGAGGCTTTATAGGCAGACAGAGAGAGGCTTCTTATCGAGCTGGACTGCTGGGCCTGACAGGCTGCAGCACAGACACATACCCACTATTAGGAGTGGATTATATATAGAACCCTGAGACGTGAACTCCCTCTCTCTGCCCAGCTGTCTCAGTAGTTTTATGGAAAAGGTCCTGGTAGGTTGACGACAGTCTGTGCTGCTAACAGATTTTTCTTTAAGATTAGATTTTTTTTCAGGGTCTCTAAAACTGGGTTTGCTGATAATTATCATCAAATAAGTGAAAGTGTAAAAAATATATATATACCTAGACACTGCAAAGTCTCAGAAGATACAACAGTATTCAATAAAATAATAATTACAATATTGAAAGTAATATAAATAACAATTATGACGACGTAATGTTGTGAATTAAACCACAAACCCTGTTTCCATATGAGTTGGGAAATAGTGTTAGATGTAAGTATAAAAAAATATACAAGGATTTGCAAATCCTTTTCAACCCATATTCAATTGAATGCACTACAAAGACAAGATATTTAATGTTCAAACTCATATAAACTTTTTTTGTTTTTTTGCAAATAATAATTAGCTTAGAATTTCATGGCTGCAACACGTGCCAAAGTAGTTGGGAAAGGGCATGTTCACCACTGTGTTACATCACCTTTTCTTTTAACAACACTCAATAAACGTTTGGGAACTGAGGAAACTAATTGTTGAAGCTTTGAAAGTGGAATTCTTTCCCACTCTTGTTTTATTTAGAGCTTCAGTCGTTCAACAGTCCGGGGTCTCCACTGTCGTATTTTACGCTTCATAATGCACCACACATTTTCGATGGGAGACACGTCTGGACTGCAGGCGGGCCAGGAAAGTACACGCACTCTTTTTTTACGAAGCGACGCTGTTGTAACACGTGCTTTATGTGGTTTGTCATTGTCTTGCTGAAATAAGCAATGAAAAAGACGGCGCTTAGATGGCAGCAAATGTTGTTCCAAAACAACAAGTAACACACAACTAATCAAATTTAAAATAATACATATCACCTTTACTCAGAGTGAAGGCAATCAAAGTTTGACAGTACCCATCCATCCGTCCATATCCATCCATTTTCTACCGCTTGTCATTAGTGCAAATGTAAAGCTATGCAAATGGCGGAAAAGTGCATGTGCATTGTATATTTTCATTTTAATGTGTCAGGTAATGAGAATATAATATAATAGAAAAAAATCTTTATCGTCCACCAAATTGGAAACTTGTCTGGCTCACCAACACGGATGACAGACAGCACTAAAACCCAAAAATTGTCAAAAAATAAAACATATAAAAACAATAACAACAGAGGTTAGGTAAAACAGGAATACAAATAATAAGTTAAGATCCAAAAGAGTATCATAAAAGTAGAGCAGTTCCGTTCAAACATGTGGATTTGTTCGCTTTGTCACATTAAAAACGGCAATGGCATTTAAAAATAAATACTTTTTTAAATGGACCTTTGGCCAGGAGAGCTCTCCCTGACTTCTTCGACCCAAACTGTCAGCACAGACGATGTGAATCGCCTGCCAGAATCCTCTGAGCTTTCTTCCTCATCCTGTCAGTGTATACGTGTCCCAGGGGCTTCTGGGGTTGTCCAACAATTTTACCAGCCATTTTTAGAATTCTGTGTAGTTTGTGTTTACACTTACTACTCAAGTGACCAAACCTAGCACAAAGATGAAATGTTAAAACACTCTCAATACGAGTTAAGGGTATTAGGAAAGTTCATATCATCCATCCAACCATTAGTTATACAGCACCTTGTCCTCATTGAAGTCTTTTAGTCTTAGTATTTTATCTGTTTTATAGCTAGACTTTTATTGTTGTACTGGAAATATTGGTTTGTATTGTAGCAATCCATGATTTATTTAAACGAAGAGGGCCTGATAAATAAAGTCTATTATATTTAGGAATTTATTCTGGCGTGGGTTGTCCTACTCTGTACTTGAACGCACCATGAAACACCTCTGTGTCTTTTCCTCTGAGGAAAGATCGATCATCATATTTCCGTTCTCAGAAAGCACAGCTTGTAGGTTCAATGCGCACAACTAAATCTCTTAATTGTTCAGAAACTAATATGTTTAAAGGTTTAGATTGTGGTATGTTTTATTTTTTTTATTTAATGTATTTTTTATTTTTTATTCATCAATCCAACAAAATAATACACAATAATACCATAATAATTGATTGATTGAAAATGTTATTAGTAGATTGCAGAGTACAGTACATATTCCATACAATTGACCGCTAAATGGTAACACCCGAATAAGTTTTTCAACTTGTTTAAGTCGGGGTCCACGTTAATCATCCATCCATCCATTTTCTACCGCTTATTCCCTTTCGGGGTCGCGGGGGGCGCTGGCGCCTGTCTCAGCTACAATCGGGCGGAAGGCGGGGTACACCCTGGACAAGTCGCCACCTCATTGCAGGGCCAACACAGATAGACAGACAACATTCACACTCACATTCACACACTAGGGCCAATTTAGTGTTGCCAATCAACCTATCCCCAGGTGCATGTCTTTGGAAGTGGAAGGAAGCCGGAGTACCCGGAGGGAACCCACGCATTCACGGGGAGGACATGCAAACTCCACACAGAAAGATTCCGAGCCTGGATTTGAACCCAGGACTGCAGGACCTTCGTATTGTGAGGCAGACGCACTAACCCCTCTGCCACCGTGAAGCCCCCACGTTAATCAATTCATGGTAATTCATACAATACCAATTCCAAACCCGGTCCAGCAACATTCAGAATAGCAATCAACAGAGCAATTGAGAGGACACACAAACATGACACAAAACAATCCAAAAGTACTCAAACAAAAATGAATGATATCAACAACAGTATCAATATTAATAAGAATTCCAACATACAAACGTTGCTTGGAGTAATAGATGAGTAAAAATGCTATGGATGGCTAAAAAATTGAATGGCAATTCTACTCGCGGTTGAAAAGACTAAATGGATAGACACTTCAGCACCTGCAGTGAGCCAGTTCGTCCAAAATATGGCGCTATAACACAACAATGTACACACCTTATCAGTGTTTTGCTTTTTTTTTTTGTTGAATTATTGCATTTTTGCTGTTAGCAAAGACAAATCCACAAATTAGTCGGACTGTTTTTAAAGCCGCAGGGTTCAAAACATAGGAAAAGAGGTGAGGCTTATAGTGGGGGAATTTACGGTACATTATGTAATAATGCATAGCGCGGATAATGTTTTGTCTGTTACCTTAGTTCTGTTTCAGCACCCCTGTTCTGTGTGTCCATGGTTACCATGGGTGCTGATTGGTTGCAGCTGCCTCTGATTAGTGTCTGGGATGCTCACCTGCTGCCAGGCACTAATCAGAGTGCTATTCATTCCAATTTCTTTCAGTCTGGCTTCTTAATTTGCTACAAGCAACAGCTAACGACGGTATAGTTTGATTCCTGTTTTATTTGTTAGCTTCCACACAAGGCTGTATAGTTTGATTCCTGTTTTATATGTAAGCTTCCACACTAGGCTCTACTTTGCTTTGGCATCCGCACGCTTTTGGTGTTTTCATTTATGAAGAATAAATTATTTCCTACCTGCACGCTGTGTCCGGAGTCAATCTGCATCTTGGGAGAACAACCTCCGCATCATCATCCGCCCAAGTCGTTACACATTATACCGACATTAGATGTATATCATTTGATATAACTGCAAAATCTAACAGATCCAAAACTAAAGCGGCATTACAAATTCTGCTATTTCCGAGATGTGATTCTACTGTTTTACTGCTCAGTGACATGTGGTAACTTTCACAGCTGGTGAGGCTCTGGCATTTGAAAAAAATAACTTAACGAGATAACAAGAAAAACATTGAGAATAATTCTCTATAGGTAAATATGTGTTTTCAAATACTTCTGCTTCCTTTATTTTCACAAGAGGACTATATGCCTATTCTTCTCCAGAATCACTGTATTTTATAAAAGTCCATGTTTTCTTTTAGGGCTTCATGGTGGCAGAGGGGTTAGTGCATCTGCCTCACAATACGAAGTTCCTGCAGTCCTGGGTTCAAATCCAGGCTCGGGATCTTTCTGTGTGGAGTTTGCATGTTCTCCCCGTGAATGCGTGGGTTCCCTCCGGGTACTCCGGCTTCCTCCCACTTCCAAAGACATGCACCTGGGGATAGGTTGATTGGCAACACTAAAATTGGCCCTAGTGTGTGAATGTGAGTGTGAATGTTGTCTGTCTATCTGTGTTGGCCCTGCGAGGAGGTAGCGACTTGTCCAGGGTGTACCCCGCCTTCCGCCCGATTGTAGCTGAGATAGGCGCCAGCGCCCCCCGCGACCCCAAAAGGGAATAAGCGGTAGAAAATGGATGGATGGATGTTTTCTTTTATATACAAAAGCCTCTTAGACACTTTGTGATATTTTCGTACACCATGAGCCCCATTGTATGACATTCATCTGCAGTTTATTGTCCCACTTGCTAAAATATTAATTTCACATTTAGGTTGAAGACATTTGGTTAAAAACAAGCAGTGCAAGGTCAGGGTGTAAAACAATCGTTTCTGGAAACGATATATTGGCGTCATCCTGACAAACAAACCAGGCACTTTCCACAGTGTATTCAGACTGATACGTTTTTTTTCACTTTTCAGGAAATGTGCAGACACATCGATTTTTTTTCAAATAATTGTAATCAGGCAGAAAATTAATTTATTACACACATAATATTTAGCTCTGCGACTTGTCCAGGGTCTACCCCGCCTTCCGCCCGAATGCAGCTGAGATAGGCTCCAGCAACCCCCGCGACCCCAAAAGAGACAAGCGGTAGAAAATGGATGAATGGCTAGATATTAATATTTATTTGATCTTATGTATATGAATTGTTTGCCTTTTTTCCCTGATGTTGGATGGTTATTTTTTAAACATTTAGCTTTTCCTTTCAGCGACATGAACGTTATTTGTTATTTTCTTTGTTAGTAGAATTTCATAATGCAGTATTATGTCTCATGTTTTGCACAAATACCTAACAAAATGTCTGGTTATTGTAGAGAGAATGCTTTTTTCCTACTCTTTGCATCTTTTCACATGCTGGTAAATACACACACACACACACACACACACACACACACACACACACACACACACACACACACACACACACACACACACACACACTATCAGTATGGATGGATGGCACATGATGTCACAAGTATAACTCAGCAGGCCAATTCTCTTTTTCTCTCCTTCTTTCT
>NC_084615.1:68801003-68873503 GCF_033978795.1 Nerophis ophidion | reverse complement strand
ATCTCATGATACATTCATTCTTTCCTTAACACGGATCAATTGTCCTGTCCCCTTGGCAGAAAAACAGCCCAAAAGCATGATGTTTCCACCCCCATGCTTCACAGTAGGTATGGTGTTCTTGGGATGCAACTCAGTATTCTTCTTCCTCCAAACACGACCAGTTGAGTTTATACCAAAATGGATACATGGATGATACAGCAGAGGATTGGGAGAATGTCATGTGGTCAGATGAAACCAAAATAGAACTTTTTGGTATGAACTCAACTCGTCGTGTTTGGAGGAAGAAGAATACTGAGTTGCATCCCAAGAACACCATACCTACTGTGAAGCATGGGGGTGGAAACATCATGCTTTGGGCTGTTTTTCTGCTAAAGGGACAGGACGATTGATCCGTGTTAAGGAAAGAATGAATGGGGCCATGTATCGTGAGATTTTGAGCCAAAACCTCCTTCCATCAGTGAGAGCTTTGAATGGTTGACCAAATACTTATTTTCCACCATAATTTACAAATAAATTCTTTAAAATTCCTACAATGTGAATTCCTGGATTTTTTTTCACATTCGGTCTCTCACAGCGGAAGTGTACCTATGATGAAAATTACAGACCTCTGTCATCATTTTAAGTGGGAGAACTTGCACAATCGGTGGCTGACTAAATACTTTTTTGCCCCATTGTACCTCTCAGATACCTCCACCCCCATTCTTGATGTTTTCTTACCTCCTCTCTATCCACTGACAGGCTTTTTCTCACCCACCAGAGGGCTCTGGGCTAGGGTCAGGGCCTCCAGGTTACCATAGTGATACTTTGTGTCCTGATGTCATTAGTATTGACAGTGTGCAGCTGGGCCAAGCTGTCCTGGCACTGGGGTTGTTTACTGTTTAGGCTCACCTAAAACATCAATTTAGAGGTCGTGCTATCAGCGCATGTATGCTGACATGTATGAAACACGTGGGGAACAAGTAGAAGCAGTTAGGTTCCAGATTATCACCAGAAAATGACATATTTCTGCAGGTGCGCATGCTTGGCCTCTTCCATTTCTGTAAATGCACTGAGCGCAGGGCTATTCTCATGCCTGCATGTGCAGTGATGAGCGCCCATGCCCATGCCAGTCCTCAGCTGGCAGGTTGCAACCTACGTGTTACTGGGCATTAGTTCTGCATGCCTACTCCAATATAAGGCCAGGGGCGGATGTAATATGGATCAGAAATGGATATTGTCACACCACATCTTGTCAAAATGCATCTGCAGTGTCCACCATTGGGCGCATGCTCAGTTTTATTCAGCTTTATTCATTTGGTCATGTTACATCAGGCCTGACCCTATTTTTAATTTTCATATTGTTTTCCCGAGTCTACTGTTGTTTCCTGTCCAGCGCTCTTATTTTCATTCCACTTCTTGTTCTGTTTCCACTGTTTCTGAGCGTCGCCTCCCTCACCTGTCGTTGAGTGGCAATCTGGACACACCTTGTTTTGGGTTGCCAATCAAGCGTCCGTACACGCTAGTCCTGCCCTTCAGACGAGAAGGGTCAAGCTGCAGCCGGGGACAAGCTAAGTCACGCCCACTCTAAGTTGGGGAGGGGGACAACGTAAAAGAGCCGTGTCTTAAAGGCCTACTGAAATGAGATTTTCTTATTTAAACAGGGATAGCAGGTCCATTATGTGTGAACAAGAGAGGAAGTAGAAAGAGTCACACCTTGTTTTGCAGACTCGAATGATTTTGTGATTTATTTTATTTTATACGCTAGGCTAAGCCACAGCGCCTCATATGTTTGTTTTTTTTGTAAACTGAATTTAATATGGAAAAACATGAAAAAAAAAGTATTTTCTGACTTTTTCCTGTCCAGCGCTCTTATTTTCATTCCATCTCTTGTTCTGTTTCCACTGTTTCTAAGCGTCGCCTCCCTCACCTGTCTTTGAGTGGCAATCTGGACACACCTTGTTTTGGGTTGCCAATCAAGCGTCCGTACACGCTAGCCCTGCCCTTCAGACGAGAAGGGTCAAGCTGCAGCCGGGGACAAGCTAAGTCACGCCCACTCTAAGTTGGGGAGCGGGACAACGTAAAAGAGCCGTGTCTTAAAGGCCTACTGAAATGAGATTTTCTTATTTAAACAGGGATAGCAGGTCCATTCTATGCGTCATACTTGATCATTTTGTGATACTGCCATATTTTTGCTGAAAAGGTTTAGTAGAGAACATCGACGATAAAGTTCGCAACTTTTGGTCGCTAATAGAAAAGCCCTGCCTGTACCGGAAGTATGTGCGCGTGACGTCACTGGTTGCAGGGCTCCACACATATTCCCATTGTTTTTAATGGGAGACACCAGCAGTAAGAGCAATTCAGACCGAGAAAGCGACAATTTCCCCATTAATTTGAGCGAGGATGAAAGATTTGTGAATTAGGATATTGATAGTGAAGGAATATATATAAAAAAATAAATAAATAAAAAAGCGACGGCTCCGGGCAACGGCAGTGTGAGCGTTTCAGATGTATTTAGACACATTTACTAGGATAATTCTGGAAGATCCCTTATATGCTTATTGTTTTAGTAGTGTTTTAGTGAGATTTTAAAGATTGTAAAAGATTGTAAAGACATACCTCGAGGTCAGATGGCTGCGGTGAACACGAAGTGTCTCAGAGAGAAGCCGAGGAGCCAAGCTCACAGATGCCGCTGCTGCAGGACAACGAATAATCCAATGATTTCTCCAGTAAGATATATATCACAATTTCCCCATCCAAAAACATGCTGGTTGACGTAGAGAAAACATGTTCGCTTGACCGCTCCGCTTCACAACAAACAAAGAAACATCGGCTGTGTCTCGGTGCTAAAGACAGCTTCAATACTTTGCTTTCCACCAACAGCATTGTTTTTTTATAATTCCGCGACGTTTTTAACAAGAAACTCGCGGGAAATTTAAAATTGCAATTTAGTAAACTAAACCGGCCGTATCGGCATGTGATGCAATGTTGATATTTCATCATTGATATATAAACTATCAGACTGTGTGGTCGGTAGTAGTGGGTTTCAGTAAGCCTTTAAAGACATGGCCAGCGTAGCGCTGACTTCACAGAAGTGGACCCCTGAATTTCTATATTGCTTTATCGGCTGATTATATGCAACCTCAACCCTAATACTGTCATGGCATGTGATCATGTTTTGTTTGGTTATGTTCTGTTTTGTTTAAGACTCCATTGCTCCCTGTTTTTTCACTCCCTTGTTTTGTTGCCATGGTTACTTATTGTGTTCACCTGTCTCTGATTAGTGCTCGCCCGCTCACCTGCTTCCCGACCACTAATCAGAGGCAGTATTGAAGAGGGCTGTGAATATTTGGGTGTCCCACGATTCTTGGCTCACGATTGGATTCAAAATCGATTTTTTTTTCAATTCAACACAATTCTCAATTAAAAAACATATTTTTCCCGAACGAAATGAATTTTCTCTATTCCTTCAATACATAGGATTTCAGCAGGATCCACCCCAGTCTGCTGACATGCAAGCAGAGTAGTAGATTTTTGTAAAAAGCTTTTATAATTGTAAAGGACAATGTTTTATCAACTGATTGCAATAATGTACTTTTGTTTTAACTATTAAACAAACCAAACATATGATTTATTTTATCTTTGTGAAAATATTGGACACAGTGTGTTGTCAAGCTTATGAGATGTGATGCAAGTGTAAGCCACTGTGACACTATTGTTCTTTTTTTTTTCCTTTTATAAATGTCTAATGATAATGTCAATGAGGGATTTTTAAACACTGCTATTTTGAAATTATAACTAATATTGATACTGTTTTTGATGATATTCATTTTTCTTTCACTACTTTTGGTTTGTTCTGTGTTGTGTTTGTGTCTCCTCAATTGCTCTGTTTATTGCAGTTCTGAGTGTTGCTGGGTCAGGTTTGGTTTTGGAATTGGATTGCATTGTTATGGTATTGCTGTGTATTGTTTTGTTGGATTGATAAAAAAAAAAAAATCGATTTAAAAAAAAAAAAGACAATCGATTCTGAACCGCACAACGTGAGAATCGCGATTCAAATTCGAATCAAGTTTTTCCCACACCCTTAGTATTTGAGACTGTATTTGCCAGTCAGTCGGCCTTGCGTCATTGTTCTTTTCATGTTCTGTTCTTGCCACAGTAAGTCTTGCTTGTTTCATTCATTGCCAAGTAAGTTTTTGTTTATTCATGCCACAGTTAGCTACTTTTGCTTCATGTCCATAGTTTAGTCTAAGTGTTAGTTTTGTTTCCTGTGTCAAGTTGTACTTTTGCCTTGTGTGCCTTTTTGTTTTCACCTTTTTTGAGGTTCAAGATTAAATCATGTTTATACCTGCACGCCATGTCCCGGGTAGTCCGTGTGCCTTTCTGGGAAAACGACCCCGCAGCAAGCTGCGACCCCCCCATCTTGACAGAACGCAAAGCTGACTGACTGGCAAAGACAATCTTAAATACTGCCTCTGATTAGTGCTCGGGAAGCAGGTGAGCGGGCGAGCACTAATCAGAGACAGGTGAACACAATCAGTAACTATGGCGACAAAACAAGGGAGTGAAAAAACAGGAAGCAATGGAGTCTTAAACAAAACAGAACAGAAACAAACAAAACATGATCACAAGACATGACAAATACATACTTATTTTCGCAGTATTTTCTTTAATTTATTTCTGATTTCCGTATTACGTGTTGTCTTTCCAGCTTAAGTTCCGTCGTCGTCATCCCTGTGTATACGTCTTTAAGGGGAATCCACTTTGAGTGGGCGCCACTAATGCTGCGTTCAATTTACCTCGGAAGTCGGCGGTCGGAGCTCGGAATGACGTCACACCCGAGTTGTGAGCGTTCCAGATACAAGGTCGGAAATCAAAACTATTTTTGCGCTTGCCTTGTTTGATTATAAATAACTTATGGGAAAATATGCACTCTTTCTACAACCTACAAGCACGGCGGATGAAGAGGAAATACAAACGCTATTGCTTGCGATGTATACCACGTGAAATAAATGTATTTTATACTACAGTGACGTTACCATATAAAAACTTACAACAATACACTGTATATGGCTGATTTGTTTTAACGAAAACTAATCAGAAGCGCTAATAACATATATTATAAAGGAGGACATCATTGTTTACATCCAGAGCAGCCATTTTTGAAACAAACTTGGGGGGTGGTGAAAATGCTCCGACTTTCCGAGTCGGAAATTCAACTCCGAGGGGCGTTGCAGGGAATGAGCACCTCCAAGTCCAAGTCCATGTTTCTGGCCCCGAAAAGGGTGGAGCGCAATTTCCGGGTTGGGGAGGAGACCCTGCCACAAGTGGAAGAGTTCAAGGTCCTTGGAGTCTTGTTCACGAGTGAAGGAATAGTGGATTGTGAGATCGACAGGCGGATCGGTGTGGCGTCTTCGGTAATGCGGACGCTGTATCTATCCGTTGTGGTGAAGAAGGAGCTGAGCCGGAAGGCAAAGCTCTCAATTTACCGGTCGATCTACGTTCTCATCCTCACCTATGGTCATGAGCTTTGGGTTATGACCGAAAGGACAAGATATCGAGTACAAGAGGCCAAAAGGAGTTCCCTCCGCCGGGTGGCGGGGCTTTCCCGTAGAGATAGGGTGAGAAGTTCTCTCATCCGGGAGGAACTCAAAGTAAAGCCGCTGCTCCTCCACATCGAGAGGAACCAGGTGAGGTGGTTCTGGCATCTGGTCAGGATGCCATCCGAACGCCTCCCTTGGGAGGTGTTTAGGGCACGTCCGACCGGTAGGAGGACACCGGGAAGACCCAGGACACGTTGGGAAGACTATGTCTCCCGGCTGGCCTGGGAACTCCTCGGGATCCCCCGGGAGGAGCTGGACGAAGTGGCTGGGGAGAGGGAAGTCTGGGCTTCCCTGCTTAGGCTGCTACCCCCGCGAACCGACCTCGGATAAGCGGAAGAAGATGGATGGATGGATGGGGCGTTGCAGTTAAAATTTGGACTGGGAATTCGGAAATTCCGCCTACCCAGTATAAATGGAATGCACCCTTAGGCCCCATTTACCTTGCACACCAAATCTGATATTTGTGCCCTCAAGTGAAACAGATCAGATTGTTTTGCAAGTCTAAACGCTCCAAAGTGCTTAAAATGGGATCTTTTCGCATCAGATTCAGGCCAAATCAGGAAGTAGTCCAAATCCCATCGGAATCTGATCTTTTGAAATGTGACTTTAGTCTAAACACAACGCGACCTGAATGGGACGCTTATGTGACGTTTTTGCAAGCTTTGGGCGAGCTACGTCATTCGTGGGCGCGGGGAAAGATGCAACCTGTCAGCGAAAGCCGATCTATCCGGTTTCGGTGAGCAAAGTCTATTTTCGACGACCGAATTTTCGGTGCATCACTTGTCAATAGTGGGTAAAAAATAGACCATATGCAATATATGCACATATATTTTGATTCCGAAGAAATAACGATTGTTGATGGACTAGCATCGATGCTGTGGCGTATTTGCTTACATGTGAGTTGAAAAATACAGCTAATGTTGATCCATGCTGATGTCCGTGCCTCTTCTACTTAACAACCATAAAGATTAGAACACTTCCTAATATATCCATCCATCCATTTTCTACCGCTTGTCCCGTTTGGGGTCACGGGAGGTGCTGGAGCCTATCTCAGCTGCATTCGGGCGGAAGGCGGTGTACACCCTGGACAAGTCGCCATCTCATCACAGTATCAACACAGATAGACAGACAACATTCACACACCAGGGGCAATTAAGTGTTGCCAATCAACCTATCCTCAGGTGCATGTTTTTGGCAGTGGGAGGAAGCCGGAGTCCTAACATATTACACTATATATAACCATTCATACATTATATTACTTCAATTTCCATCCATCCATCCATTTTCTACCGCTTATTCCCTTTTGGGGTCGCGGGGGGCGCTGGCGCCTATCTCAGCTACAATCGGGCGGAAGGCGGGGTATGCCCTGAACAAGTCGCCACCTCATCGCAGGGCCAACACAGATAGACAGACAACATTCACACTCACATTCACACACTAGGGCCAATTTAGTGTTGCCAATCAACCTATCCCCAGGTGCATGTCTTTGGAAGTGGGAGGAAGCCGGAGTACCCGGAGGGAACCCACACATTCACGGGGAGAACATGCAAACTCCACACAGAAAGATCCCGAGCCTGGATTTGAACCCAGGACTGCAGGCCCTTCGTATTGTGAGGCAGACGCACTAACCCCTCTGCCACCGTGAAGCCCATTACTTCAATTTATTTTCACGGAAAAAAAAACCACACATTTTTTACGTGTCGTGACCATATCTATGGTGGCGGATCTATTTTATTTTGTAGTAGTATCCGCCTTCACCACTGCTTAATTCCTCTGGGGCTGTGGATGGCTGAGCAGCCTTATACAGCGGCAGCGAGTCTCCTAAAACTCACCCCCTCCCTCTGTTGCAAGTTGGTGTGATATACGTACCATGCATAAATGTGTGCCATGCTATGTGAGTTTTTTTTTCTTTGGACTCAGTCTGGACACCTCCTGAGGGTCTAGCCTTAGACTGATATTTTTTTACTCCCCCCCTCTCTCCCAATGTCACCCTTTTCTCACCTTCTTAAGGAGCGCCGTAAGTGGCTGATCCGTTGGCGGTCTTGTCTTGTCCTCCCCTGTAACGTATGTCTGCTCTTAGCGGGACTTGTACCAAAAAATCAATCTGGTTGTACTTGTGCAACGACAATAAAGATCTATTCTATTCTATCTTTGTTCATTTATGGAATCAGGTCAACTTCCTTTTTTTTCTCTTGATCAAACCGCGCATGCAAATGACATTGAGGCCACATCGGGGCCAAATCGGGGCCTGTGAATATTTATACTTGAGTCTGATAAAAATCACATTTTAATTGCAGCTGGGAAAAAAAATCTAATTTCGAAACAAATCAGATTTGGACCACTTCAGCCTTCAGTGTAAACTCTCTTAGACCTAAAGTGGGCACAACTTAGAGTGTCTGCGGCCGCAGCTGGATGTACTTGCCTCAGACATGGCTGGATTATTGCTTTGTCAACCTTTCATGGTCAGTAATTGCTTTTGCCTGACTTGCCCAGCTTTCCCTGTGCTTCCTCTGCACTTCCCTGCCGCACTGTTTACCTGTTTTGAGATTTTAAAACATTCTTACCTGTACGTCGTCTCCTCTCTCTGCATCTTGGGGTCACAACTACAAGTACGTGACACATGTATTATTTTCAGGGACTATGTGGTGCCAGAACCAGAACTGATTGCTAATCAGTCACATCATGACAAATAGACAGACAACCACTCATTCACATTCACACATATGGACAATTTAGAGGGCTAACCACCTGCTAAATACATAATGTCACCATCGTGACCAAAAACAACCATGAAACCAGGTCTGTCTGCGAAATGTATTCCAATATATTGTTTTAAACTGTTTATTTATGGGTTTTTGCAAGGCCTCACAATGTTGGTCTGTATAGAAATGAATGTTAAGCTTGATTTTGCAGGACTAATGCATCAATTTCACCAATTTGTGATGTAATGCTGTAAGTATGTGCTACTTATTTTGGCCACACGATGGTGCTCTATGATAAGATGATGTTCCCCATGCTGCTGTCGTTCACTGCGTGTAGTGTGTGTGTGTGTTTGCTTCAGGAAAAATCTCATTATAAAAATCCAATGCTTTGTCATATAAACAAAAATATATTCCTACCTTATTTGGAGTAAGGTGTTTTTTTTATTTGTTCAATTGGTAGCCTCTGAAAAGACTATGGAAAGTTCCTGAAGACTATGAGACACGTTGGTTGGATTATGTCTAGTAGTTATTACTCAACACATTTTGACAAAAATGCAAATTGTTCAATCAATCAACCCATGTTTATTTATATAGCCCTAAATCACAAGGGTCTCAAAGGGCTGCACAAGTCACAACGACATCCTCGGTTCAGAATCAGAATCAGACATACTTTATTAATCCCCAAAGGGAAATTAAAATTTTCAGCACAATCCTATTCAAGAGCAAAAAAACATAGCAGGGAGACCGAACAGGATCGCTGACGGGTCTGCCAACTTCTGGCGCCCCTTCCAAAAAGGTGAGATACAGGTAAACAAGTGGGGGGAATGGAAGAAAATAATAAAATATTGAAATAAAATAAAACAAAATAAAATAAAAAAAACGGTCTAAGCCTGGGCCCCTGGAGAGTGGGTCCAGACTGAGGCCAAGGGAAAAAAAACAACAACTCATAGCCATAGTAAACATCCCTCTTACAACATCAAACATCAAAGAAAACATCCATCCATCCATCCATTTTCTACCGCTTATTCCCTTTTGGAGTCGCGGGGGTCGCTGGCGCCTATCTCAGCTACAATCGGGCGGAAGGCAGGGTACACCCTGGACAAGTATCCACCTCATCGCAGGGCCAACACACATAGACAGACAACATTCACACTCACATTCACACACTAGGGCCAATTTAGTGTTGCCAATCAACTTATCCCCAGGTGCATGTCTTTGGAAGTGGGAGGAAGCCGGAGTACCCGGAGGGAACCCACGCATTCACGGGAAGAACATGCAAACTCCACACAGAAAGATCCCGAGCCTGGATTTGAACCCAGGACTGCAGGACCTTCGTATTGTGAGGCAGACGCACTAACCCCTCTGCCATCAGAATCAGACATACTTTATTAATCCCCGAGGGGAAATTTAAATTTTCAGCACAATCCCATTCAAAATCAGACAAACATTACAGGGAGACAGAACAGGATTGCTGACGGGTCTGCCAATTTCTGGCGCCCCTTACAAAAAGCTGAGATACAGGTAAACAAGTGGGGGGGATGGAAGAAAAAAATCAAATATTAAAATAAAATATAAAAAAATAAAATAAAATAAAAAAACGGTCCAAGCCTAGGCCCCTGGAGAGGGGGTCCAGACAGAGGCCAAGGGGAAAAAAACCAACTCATAGCCATAGTAGACATCCCTCTTACAACATCAAACATCAAAGAAAACAAAGGACATTAAAGACATTAAAAGAGCAGAGCTGATGCAACCAGCCACTTCAGAGCCCACATAAGGGCAAGGAAAAACTCATAACCCAGTGGGACGTCGATGTGAATGACTATGAGAAACCTTGGAGAGGCCCCCCCCTCGACCCCCTCTAGAGGAGACCGGATGCAATAGACGTCGAGTGGGTCTAACATAATATTGCGAAAGTCCAGTCCATAGTGGATCTAACATAATAGTCCAGTCCATAGTGGGGCCAGCAGAAGACCATCCCGAGCGGAGACGGGTCAGCAGCGCAGAGATGTCCCTAACCGAGCGCTCCACCCAAATTGTTGCACCTTTTTAATTCAATCTGGTTAGCCGATAAGAAACAATACAGAAAAAATACATATATATATTTTGTTAAAAGTTAGTTGAGTTGAGTTTGAGTTTATTTCGAACATGCATGCATCCAACATGATACATTACAATTTCCGGTTTCTCTTTTCAGCATGCTCGAAAAGGAGTAGGAAGAAGCAGAGCTTATTTAATCCTACCCCTTCTTCTTTACATAGGAGATCCAAACACTTTTTTTCACTTCCTGTTCTCAATTTATTCAAAATACACTGAAGTGAAGTAAGTTGTATTTCATATGGTGAGATGAATAGGATTATCAATACATTCAGTATGTTTATCATGGTTCTCCTTCTTTGTACTTGAATTGGATCATTACAGTACACATTATAGTATAGTAGTCTGAGTTCTTTACTTAATCTTTACCATTTTATAGTTCTGGTCCTTCATCAGGAACACAGTAACTCCTCCTCTCTTTTTGTTGGTGCTGTTGATGTAATTTCGTTAATATTCAGTTCAGTTCAATTTCAGTTTATTTCGAACATGCATATGATAAAATGCACATATCCAGTTGTCTCATTACAGCACGTCCGAAAAGGAGTAGGAAGAAGCAGAGCTTATTTAATACTGCCCCTTTTCATACCATAGCAACTTTATCCCATTTCCTTGTTCTTTTTAGCAGAACAGTGAAAAAAATATATATATATATTAAATCATATATTATGGTAAGCAAACAAATATTAAATTCATAAATAATCTTTGTGTAGATTAAAAAAAGGGTTCAAGATGTTCATCATAATCCTTGTTCTGTGTACTTTGTGAACACTTGTAGTTATTTATTTGGTTAATCCATTCCATAATTGAATTCCAGATAAAGATATACTAAAGTCTTTAAAGGGGAACATTATCACCAGACCTATGTAAGCGTCAATATATACCTTGATGTTGCAGAAAAAAGACCATCTATTTTTTTAACCGATTTCCGAACTCTAAATGGGTGAATTTTGGCGAATTAAACGCCTTTCTGTTTATCGAGCTGGAGGCGATGACGTCAGAATGTGACGTCGCCGAGGTAACACACCCACCATTTTCATTTTCAACACATTACAAACGCCGGGTCTCAGGTCTGTTATTTTCCGTTTTTTTGACTATTTTTTGGAACCTTGGAGACATCATGCCTCGACGGTGTGTTGTCGGAGGGTGTAACAACACTAACAGGGAGGGATTCAAGTTGCACCACTGGCCCGAAGATGCGAAAGTGTCTGCCGCCAGACCCCCATTGAATGTGCCAGAGTGTCTCCACATTTGACCGGCGATGCTAAGGCAGACATGGCACAGAGATGTATGGATAACCTGCAGATGCATTTGCAACGAGAGTCAACGAAATCACAAAGGTGAGTTTTGTTGATGTTGACTGCCAGCTAATCGATGCTAACATGCTACGCTAATCGATGCTAACATGCTATTTACCGGCGGTGCTAAAGCAGACATGGAACAGAGATGTGTGGATAACCTGTAGATGCATTTGCAACTATATTATGTTTCCTTCCACGCACATGTAATGCGAAAAAAACATTTACCAATCGACGGATTTAAGTTGCTCCAGTGTCAAAAGATGCGAAAGTCCTGATCGTTTGGTCCGCACATTTTACCGGCGATGCTAACGCAGCTATTCGGCCATGCTATGACTATGAATTCGCTCAATAGCTTCAGTTTCTTCTTCAATATTTTCATACTCCAACCATCTGTTTCAATACATGCGTAATCTGTTGAATCGCTTAAGTCGCTGAAATCCGAGTTTGAATCCGAGCTAATGTCGCTATATCTTGTTGTGGTATTCCCATTGTTTGTTTACATTGGCAGCACTGTGTGACGTCACAGGGAAATGGCCAGTGTCTTCGCAGAGAGTCAAAAATAAGGCACTTTATAGCTTTATTTAGGGATATTCCGAGACCGGTAAAATTTTGAAAAAAAATTCAAAAAATACAACAAGCCAATGGGAACTGATTTTTATTGTTTTTAACCCTTTTGAAATTGTAATAATGTTCCCCTTTAAAGGCCTACTGAAACCCACTACTACCCACCACACAGTCTGATAGTTTATATATCAATGATGAAATATTAACATTGCAACACATGCCAATACGGCCTTTTTAGTTTACTAAATTGCAATTTTAAATTTCCCGTGAGTTTCTTGTTGAAAACGTCGCGGAATGATGACGTACAGGCGTGACGTCACTAACTGTGAGGAAATATTAGCGCTGCGCACACACAGCTAAAAGTCGTCTGCTTTAACCGCATAATTACACAGTATTTCGGACATCCATGTTGCTGAATCTTTTGCAATTTGTTCATTTAATAATGGAGACTATAAAAAACAATGCTGTTGGTGGGAAGCGGTGTATTGCAGCTGTCTTTAGCACCGAGACGCAGCCGGCGTTTCTTTGTTTGTTGTGAAAGCAGAGCGGTCAAGCGAACATGTTTTCTCTACGTCAACCAGCATGTTTTTGGATGGGGAAATTGTGATATATATCTTACCGAAGACATCCGTGGATTATTCGTCGTTCTGCAGCAGCTGTGAGCTTGGCTCCTCGGCTTCTCTCTGAGACACAGGGTGTTCAACGCAGCCATCCCGACCTCGAGGTATTTCTTTACAAACTTTACTTCACAATCTTTAAAATCTCACTAAAACACTATTAAAACAATAAGCAGATAACGGATCTTCCAGAATTATCTTAGTACATGTGTCTAATTACATCTGAAACGCTCACACTGCCGTCGCCCGGAGCGGTCGCTTTTTTTTTTTTTTTTTTAGTCCGTCGCCATCAATACCCTCAAACACGAATCTTTCATACTCACTCCAATTAATAGGGAAATCGTCGCTTTCTCGGTCAGAATCGCTCACGCTGCTGGCGTCCATGATTGTAATCCATGGGTGGATGTGAGGAGTCCGACAATCTGTGGCGTCATGCCTACTACTTCTGGGAAAGGCAGGGCTTTTTTAAGAGCGACCAAAAGTGGCGATCTTTATAATCGATTTTCTCTACTAAATCCTTTCAGCAAAAATATGGCAATATAGCGAAATGATCAAGTATGACACATAAAATGGACCTGCTATCCCAGTTTGAATAAGACAATCTCATTTCAGGAACCCTTTAAGTGTTGTACGAGCATACAAATGTTTTGAGTTATATTTTCCTCTAATGCTATATTTCTCTTCTTTTGTTGAGAAAAATTGTTGTACATTCTTGGGTAGCAGATTATAGTTTGTTTTATTCATGGCAAAATGTATTCCTTTTTCTTTTATTTATTTTTTTTACCATCAATCCATGTTTCTGTGACAGCGCTGACTTTGAAGGGTTTGTTGAATTGTTCTAAAAAAAGTGCTTCATGTTGCTGTTATTTATCCATCCATCTATTTTCTACCGCTTATTCCCTTTGGGGTTGCGGGAGGGGGGCTCGCTGGTGCCTATCTCAGCTACAATAGGGCGGAAGGCGGTGTACACCCTGGACAAGTCGCCACCTCATCGCAGGGCCAACACAGATAGAAAGACAACATTCACACACTAGGGCCAATTTAGTGTTGCCAATCAACTTATCCCCAGGTGCATGTTTTTGGAAGTGGGAGGAAGCCGGAGTACCCGGAGGGAACCCACGCATTCACGGGGAGAACATGCAAACTCCACACAGAAAGATCCTGAGCCTGGATTTGAACCCAGGACTGCAGGAACTTCGTATTGTGAGGCAGACGCACTAACCCCTCTGCCACCGTGAAGCCCTTGTTTAGTGTCATTTCCAGCTAAAAGATTACTATTAAATAAATACATTAATGTAAAATCAGATTGTCTTGCCTTATATTCCATTTCCTTTTTTTTAGTTGTAAATGGAAGGCAGTGTTTTTTGACAGCCAGCCAGGATGACGAACACGCAGATGGACAGAGCACTGCTGCCAGCAACTCTCTTCACTATATGCTGTGTTTCTAAGAATGAATGCCTGAGGTGACTTTGCAACAGTGATCCTTCATGCCGGATCGATAAAATGTGCAATAAAAATGAAATCCCTTTCCAATGAAAATTTGTCTCGGGGAGCCTGTGACATGTTTCTATTAAAACAAGTGACATCATTTAGCACTGGCGGTGCTGATCCACCTCCCTCAAGCTCTAACGTGCAAGTGTGTGTGTGTGTGTGTGTGTGTGTGTGCGTTTAATAAAGAAAAAAGTGTGGCTGGACAGCTTGCCACCCTGTGGGCATCCCAACCACCATCTATCTGTGATCCACGCTGGCAGCTGCTCTGCCAAATGGGATTTTCCTGGAGATTACAGCCTTTAAGTGAGACACGCTTGCAAGTGTTTGTCTTTGTTGTTGACAGAGTGTGTGTGTGGACTATTGTAATGAAGCAGTGTGGTTTTTTTTTTTTTCTCGGTGTGAGGACCTTGGGTTGGAGGTGCACAGAGAACATGCTCTTCAGTCACATGGGACTGGTTGGAACATGACTGAATGGCTGCAGGGAAAGCCTTTCTGGCAATGTGTCACCACCAAAAGGGGGAGGTGGTGGCAGCAGGCTTCTCATGCATTTTTAGCACCATGTTGAATACATGCAAGATGGAGTCAATTCTTCATTGTTTCATGCACTTTAGAAACATTTGACAATATTGCCGCAATATTGCCTTGTTATTCAAGGCCTACTGAAATGAGATGTTCTTATTTAAACGGGCATAGCAGGTCCATTCTATGTGTCATACTTGATCATTTCGCGATATTGCCATATTTTTGCTGAAAGGATTTAGTGAGAATATCGATGATAAAGTTCCCAACTTTTGGTCGCTAATAAAAAAGCCTTGCCCGTACTGGAAGTAGTAGACGATGTGCACGTGACGTCACCGGTGTGAGGGCTCCTCACATCCTCACATTGTTTATAATGTGAGCCTCCAGCAGCAAGAGCTATTCGGACCGAGAAAGCGACAATTTTCCCATTGATTTGAGCGAGGATGAAAGATTCGTGGATGAGGAAAGTTAGAGTGAAGCACAAAAAAAACGTGACGGCTCCAGGCGGCGGCAGTGGGACCGTTTCAGGTGTATTAGACACATTTACTAGGATAATTCTGGAAGATCCCTTATCTGCCTATTGTTTTAATAGTGTTTTAGTGAGATTGTAAAGTCATACCTGAAAGTCGGATGGCTGCGGTGAACGGCAGTGTCTCTCAGAGAAGCCAATGGAGGAGCCAAGATCGCCGCTGCCTTTTTGAGCTGCAGGAGGAAGTTGCATAATCCACTGAAGTCTCCGGTAAGAGACGACTTAATATCACAATTTTCCCATCCAAAAACTTGCTGGTCGACGTGGAGAAATATGTTCGCTTGACCGCTCTGTGTTAAAGCTTCACAACAAATAAAGAAACACCGGCTTTGTTTCGGTGCTAAAGGCAGCTGCAATCCACCAACAGAATTATTCTTTATAGTCTCCATTATTAATTGAACAAATTGCAAAAGATTCAGCAACACAGATGTCCAAATTACTGCGTAATTATGCGATGAAAAGAGACGACTTTTAGCCATGTGTGGTGCTGGGCTAATATGTCCCCTCCAACCCGAGATGTCACAAACACGCGTCATCATTCCGCGACGTTTTCAACAAGAAACTCAGCGGGAAATTTAAAATTGTAATTTAATAAAATAAAAAGGCCGTATTGGCATGTGTTGCAATGTTAATATTTCATCATTGATATATAAACTATCAGACTGCGTGGTCGGTAGTAGTGGGTTTTAGTAGGTCTTTAAAGCACAATATTAACTAGAAAATTCCCACGTAAAGCCATACCTATTGGATGGTGCTGAGTGTCTGAATAAGTGAGTGTACAGAATGAATTACAGAGCTAGCCTAAAACGTTGGCATATGCACATTAAAATGCTGACGCCTAACAAATGTGCAAACAATGGCATTCTAACAGATAGCATGTCTCACACTTCAACGACTGTAAGGTGTATGGCTTCGGAAACAGAGAAAAAAGTGTAAAAGTAGATGAAAAAGTTTGCATGTATAAATTAGCTAGCGATTGATTGATTGAAACTTTTATTAGTAGATTGCACAGTACAGTACATATTCCGTACAATTGACCACTAAATGGTAACACCTGAATAAGTTTTTCGGGGTACAAGTTAATCAATTCATGGTACAAATATATACTATCAGCATAATACAGTCGTCACACAAGTTAATCATCATAGTATGTACATTGAATTCTTTACATTATTTACAATCCGGCAATCCGGGGGGTGGGATGAGGAGCTTTGGTTGATGTCAGAACTTCAGTCATCAACAATTGCATCAACAGAGAAATGGACATTGAAACAGTGTAGGTCTTATTTAGCAGAGAACATAGTGAGTTCAGATAGCATTAGAACAAGTAAATACATTAGAAATACATTTGATTATTTACATTAGGTTATTTATAATCCGGAGAGATGAGATGTGAATGGAGGAGGGTATTAGTAAAGGGTTGAAGTTGCCTGGAGGTGTTGTTTTAGAGCGGTTTTGAAGGAGGATAGAGATGCACTTACTTTTATACCTGTTGGGAGTGCATTCCACATTGATGTGGCATAGAAAAAGAATGAGTTCAGACCTTTGTTAGATCGGAATCTGGGTTTAACGTGGTTTGTGGAGCTCCCCCTGGTGTTGTGGTTATGGCGGTCATTTACGTTAAGGAAGTAGTTTGACATGTACTTCGGTGAGCGAGCATGCTATCATTTGCATGCTAAAAGTTAACAAGTAGCACATACCAAGTAATATGACTCTGGGGTAAACGGTAGCAAAATTAGCTCAAAAAAGTTAGCACGCTAATGTTAGCATGCTAGCAAGCTAACGTGACCATAATAGTAGTTAGCATGTGTCACATACCAACACACTTGCCAACCCTCCCGGATTTTCCGGGAGACTCCCGAAATTCAGCGCCTCTCCCGAAAACCTCCCGGGACAAGTTTTCTCCGGAAAATCTCCCGAAACTCAGATGGAGCTGGAGGCCACGCCCCCTCCAGCTCCATGCGGACCTGAGTGACGTGTATAATGAGCGTGTCTGCCCAATGACGTTATAACAGTAGAATGATCGAGGGCGAGTTCTTGGTTTCTTATGTGGGTTTATTGTTCGGCAGTTTCATTAACGTCCTCCCAGTGCGGTAAAACAACACACAACAACAGCAGTCCGTTTTCGCTACCGTAAAGCAGTTCGTCTGCCGAACAGCAATGTTGTGAGACTCTTAAACAGGACAACACTGCCATCTACTGTACATGCATATGGTTAGAAAAACAATGATGGACAATTCAAACCTTAACTCAACAATGAGTAGATGAGTGTTATGTGTGTGTAAATAAATTAACACTGAAATTCAAGTATTTCTTGTATATATATATATAAATATATATATATATATATGAGGGGAGGAGTATATTTACAGCTAGATTCATAGATTCACCAAGTCAAGTACTTCATATAAATACATATACACATACATATATACATATATATATACATATATACATATATACATATATATATATATATATATATATATATATATATATATATATATATATATATATATATATATATTTATTTGGGGTTAGCATGCTAACATAAGCATGCTAGCAGTTAACAAGTGTCACACACGTGGGATCTGAACCAAGGATGTTGTTTTGGCTTGTGCAGTCTTTTGAGACACTTGTGATTTAGTGCTATATAAATAAACATTGATTGACATGTATTAACTGACTTACCAAGTTATATGACTGCAAGGTAAACGGTTGCAAAAGTAGCTCAAAAAGCTAGCACTTTAATGTTAGCATACTAACATGCTAACATAAACAAGCATACAGTTAGCATGTTTCAAATACTAAGGTATATATATGACTGTAAGGTGTATCGCTGCGGAACCAGAGAACAAAAGTGTAAAGTTTGGAAAAATAAGTTAGAACTTTATCGTTAGCGTGCTTATGTGCTAACGTTAGCACACTAACAGTTAACAGCTGTCACATACCAAGTTATATGACTCTAGGGTACACAGAAATCAAAGGTGTGTGCCTTTAATGGGCTGTGGTGGTCATTTTATGATCGGTGTGTTTAAAAGCCTACTGAAATGAGATTTTCTTATTTAAACGGGGATAGCAGGTGCATTCTTTGTGTCATACTTGGTCATTTCGCGATATTGCCATATTTTTGCTGAAAGAATTTAGTAGAGAACATCCACGATAAAGTTCGCAACTTTCGGTGCTACGAAAAAAGCCCTGCTTCTACCGGAAGTTGCAGACGATGACGTCACATGTTTGATGGCTCCTCACATATTCACATTGTTTTTAATGGGAGCCTCCAACAAAAAGTGCTTTTCGGACCGAGAAAACGACAATTGATGATATTGATAGCGACGGACTAGAAAAAAATTAATAAAATTAAAACAAAAAAAACGCGATTGCAATCGCGTTGCATTGAGACGGATTTATATGTTTTTATAGAAATTTACTAGGTTAATTCTGGGAAATCCCTTATATTTCTATTGTTTTGCTAGTGTTTTAGTGAGTTTAACAGTACCTGATAGTCGGAGGTGTACGTTTACGGCCGGGTGTTGACGCGCAGTGTTTCGGGGAAGTCGACGACAGCTGTACGGAAAGCACAAGCTCAGCTGATATCCGGTAAGTGGAGACTTTTCAACCACAATTTTCTCACCGAAACCTGCTGGTTGACAAGTGGTCGGGATCCAAGTCCGCTGTGATCCACAGTAAAGTTTCCCCTCCATGAATTTTAAACAAGGAATCACAGTGTGTTTGTGTGGCTAAAGCTTCCCCACTACATTTAGCAACACAGATGTCTAAAATACTGTATAATTATGCCGTTAAAGCAGACGACTTTTAGCTGTGTGTGTGTGCAGCGCTCATATTCATAACGGCCCGTGACGTCACGCGTACACGTCATCATTACGCAACGTTTTCAAGAAAAAAGTCCCGGGAAATTTAAAATTGCAATTTAGTAAACTAAAAAGGCCGTATTCGCATGTGTTGCAATGTTAATATTTCATCATTGATATATAAACTATCAGACTGTGTGGTGGGTAGTAGTGGGTTTCAGTCGGCCTTTAATGTGCTGTAGTGGTCATTTTATGATGGGTGTGTTTAAAGTACACTTAACAGTACTTCTTAATAGGGGGCATATACATACACACATAAATTAGGTACATGTCCTGGACATTTGTTACTGCAACAGTGTAAAATGAATAAGGTCAAGCGCAAATAGATTTCTCGTAAAGTAAACTTAAATAGATACTGTATAAGCGGCACAGTGCATTTGAAAGGAAAATGGAAAAACAGCAAAGTGAGATAAAGGCAATGGTTTGATAAGAATATCATTCTTGTGGTATTGCCTTAACAAGATAAGAAATACAGAAAAAATAATAAAAGAGATGAAAACTGATTGGTTTGAAGCTGCAATATATTTTTGAGAATTTATTCCCGAAATCAAGAAAGGCTTTGGGTAATAAACGATGATTGTTAATTGCTGTCCTGCTGTTAATAACTATGTTCAGTTAATTAAATATGCTTTTATGATGTGTTTCATGGTATGGTGAACAACTCTATTACAAGGTTTAGCAAAATAGAACCATTACCCACAGGACTACAATCTATCTGACTCTGGCAGTGTGTGGCAGGCGGAGCAAGGGAAGTGAAATATATTTATGTAGCGCTTTTCTCTAGTGACTCAAAGCGTTTTGCATAGTGATGTTGTGTTTTAACTAAGGGAGATGACGGCAGACTAACACCAGTTGGCATTGTTCAATAATCTATTATACATATAGTAAGTATTTATATATATAATAAGACTACAAAACAATACTAACAATAAACCAAGGATATGAAGTGTGACAAAGACTCAAGAGTGTATGGCGTAAGGCAGGGGTGCCCATTACGTCGATCGCGAGCTACCAGTTGACCACGGGGGGTGTGTCAGTCGATCTCGAGCCAGGCTTTTAAAAAAAAATAGACCTAAAAATTAGTGATCATCAATCTTCACCAAGACGTCACTTAAATGACATTCACGGTACCGGAGGGTCTTGTGAGATGACGCTGGCTGCTGCAAGATCATTATTATTAAAATATGACCGAGAGGAAGGCGAGAAACACTTTTTATTTCAACAGACTCTCGCGCCGTACCTTCCGTCAAAACTCTAAAGGCCGACTGCACATTTCCTATCTTCACAATAAAAGCCCTGCTTCATGCTGCCTGCGCTAACTAAATACAGAGTCTCGGAAAACTGGCGTGCACAAGCGATCCCTCAGAAAGCTGGCGTGCACATCATTTGTGCACGCCAGCTTTCCGAGACTCTTATTTTGTTAGCGCAGGCAGCATGAAGCAGGGCTTTTATTGTGAAGATAGGAAATGTGCAGTCGGCCTTTAGAGTTTTGATGGAAGGGACGGCGCGAAAGTCTGTTGAAATAAAAAGTGTTTCTCGCCTTCCTCTCTGTCATTTTTTCATAATAATGAACTGGCAGCAGCCAGCGTCATCTCACAAGACCCTCGGGTGCCGTGAATGTCAATCAAGCAAGCTACGGAATTTGCCGCCAATGTTTTTCTTGTAAAGTGTATGGAAGCTGGATGAATTAGATGCCAAAAACCAACCACTTTCATGTGGTATTGTACAGAAAAGACAACTTTTTTTCTCCTCCATTTGAAAATGTGGGCGTTATCATTACTGTCTGATTCCAATCAATGCAAGTCATCAGAATCAGGTAATACACCAACTTATATTCTTGTCTTCGTGAAAGAAAGACATCTATATGTGATACACATGCTTGTATTATCATTAAACACATTTAACTTGTTTACAAAAATGTCTCTTTCATAAATAAATGAATAGAAATGATATATACAAATGAGGTAGATCCCCTCGAGTTGGTCAATTGAAAAGTAGCTTGCCTGCAGAAAAAGTGTGGGCACCCCTGGTGTAAGGCTAAGTGTGGAAATTAACTGAAGTGTCTTACCAAAGTGTTGGAGGTGGTGTATACAGGGGCGAGGCAGGCAGGGAAGTCCATGGCGGAAGCGGGGTCAAAAGCAGGAGTGCGAGTCCAAAGTCCAAAACAGAGGTCGGTGATCTAGGAAGGCAAAATGGGAGCCAGGAGGGAAGCAGCGGTGGTGACACGAAAAATCTGAGAACTAAGTTCCCGCGCCGATCCTTGGGTCCACTGGTCCTTTATTGGGCTTGCCCTCATCAGTACCAGGTGAGCAGTTTGATAATAGGCTGCAGGCTTGTTGCTGCGTGAGCGTGCTGCACTCAGCATGGGTGAGGGCGTGTCTGAGTGCGCTGTCAGGAGAGGCGCATGCAGCTCCAGCCGCCGAGGAGACGTGGGTTCGAATCCGTGACAAGAAAAACCCTTTATGCAAGTTACATTTAATCCAGTGTGGGTGGCACTAGGAGCGGGTGGGTGAAGTGTCTTGCACAAGGACACAATGGCTGCGTCTAGGATGGCAGGAGCAGGATTCGAGTCTGGAACCCCCGACCGAGTACGCCGCCCTAAGGGAAGATGATGCTATTGTCTGAATTACCTAATTGTCCATGACGCATGTGCTTGTAATAGTTATGGATGCTGTGGGAGTGCAGTGCAGAAAAATGCACATAAAGCCAAACAAACGTGTTTAAAACTACAAAATGAACTTCCTTCTGTGGCTTTTTTTTTGCGTTTTATTTAATGCCACAAGCAAGACGGAGCTGCACGTGCGTACTTGATAGGAAGCTGTTTTTATACCCAATCATGGCACCCAGCTGTTCCCAATTAGCCTGCACACCTTTGGGATGTTCCAAATAAGTGTTTGATGAGCATTCCTCAACTTTATCAGTATTTATTGCCACCTTTCCCAACTTCTTTGTCAAGAGTTGCTGGCATCAAATTCTAAAGTTAATGATTATTTATCAGTCTGAACATCAAATATGTTGTCTTTGTAGCATATTCAACTGAATATGGGTTGAAAATGATTTGCAAATCCTTGTATTCCGTTTATATTTACATCTATCACCATTTCTCAACTCATATGGAAACGGGGTTTGTACTAAAAACCACTACAGTAGTATTGTGAGGTAATGTAATAAAACTGTACAGCTAAAATCTCGGATAGTGGATTTTTATGACATCTCCTCCCAGCTGCTTCACCGTCAAATACACCATCAACATTGATAAATGTCTCCCGTTTAAATGTTACTTTAGCAATATTTTAGCATAGCTCGGTTGGTAGAGCGGCCGTGCCAGCAACTTGAGGGTTGCAGGTTCGATTCCCGCCTCCACCATCCTAGTTAATGCCATTGTGTCCTTGGGCAAGACACTTTACCCACCTGCTCCCAGTGCCACCCACACTGGTTTAAATGTAACTTAGATATTGGGTTTCACTATGTAAAGCGCTTTGAGTCACTTGAGAAAAGCACTATATAAATATAATTGACTTCACTTCACTTATTTTAACATTTTTTGTCTGACATTAGTCTCATCCTGCTACAGTATGGTTTGGACTAGCAGTGATATGCTCTGCCAAGGTGGGGACACGCTCTGTCATCTGGAGATATTTTTACATAATCTTCCCTTCGTCATACTTTCTGGAATTTGTGATGTCTGATCTGTGACGTCTGCGATTATCTCCATATAAATGTCAGAAATGTATCTGAAGAGCTTTCCGCCATTGGAGTCAAAAGTCACCTTCTATTTCTATAGCCTCTTTTTTTGGAGCAAACTGGCTCGTACATGCACTGTTGCCGTTTCTAAGACAAAGTAGTGTATATGTGAACGACTTTGCCTGTCGCCGCTCGGGTTCCATGGACCACTCAGGAAGGACATGCTTGAGCAGGTTTGACTCTCGTTTATTTTTAAATAAATGGTTTCTTTTGCGCCATCTCTCGCTCTCCGTCTCTCTCTCTCCAGTCGGCCGCGTCTCCATCTCTCATGTCTTGCGATCCACACACCCGATCTCACTCGTAGCGTCGCTCCTGGCACGCCACGCTTCTCCGCTCAGCCGCATTCTCCGCCTCCTTGCTGCCATCTTGGGCAGGGCTCCAGCATGCCTTGCCCCGTTGCTCGTTCGCCGGCTCCGCCTCTTTGCAGTAAAGTTCTAACTTTTATCTGTCAGTGCGATGAGGTGGCGACTTGTCCAGGGTGTACCCCGCCTTCCGCCCGATTGTAGCTGGGATAGGCACCAGCGCCCCCCATGAGCCCAAAGGGAATAAGCAGCAGAAAATGGATGGATGGATGGATGGATGGAGTCCATGTGGAAGCGCTAAAACTCCAACATGGCCGGCGGGGAGAAGACGCAGCCGAAGTGGAGGTTCCTGAACAAGACCGACCACAAAATGGCCCGTCCTGAAGAGACTGTCAGATAAGACGCAAATAATATATGCCAAATTTTGACCAAAGAACCACTATTTTATGTTATGTAGCCCACAAGGAAGTGTTTTAAATGTAGTAAAAAAACAAAAATGATATGACCCCTTAAGTTGAGATACTACTACTTCTGTAAAGGAATTAATTGTTTTCCATTTTAAATGAAGTTGAGCCTTTGACAAAATATGTACTTTACTGAGTGTCGTTCTAGTATGTGGTCAGTGGCCTAGTGGTTAGAGTGTCCGCCCTGAGATCGCCAGGTCGTGAGCTCGAACCCCGGCCGAGTCATACCAAAGACTATAAAAATGGCACCCATACCTCCCTGCTTGGCACTCAGCATCAAGGGTTGGAATTGGGGGTTAAATCACCAAAAATTATTCCTGGGTGCGGCCACCGCTGCTGCTCACTTCTCCCCTCACCTCCCAGGGGGTGAACAGGGGGATGGGTCAAAGGCAGAGGACACATTTCGCCACACCTAGTGTGCGTGTGACTATCAGTGGTACTTTAACTTAAAATATTGCTAAAAGAACCATCACATGATGCTGTGAAAGTTCAATCCATAGTGGCTCCAACACAGCTGCGAGAGTTCAGTTCAAGCGGATCCAAGACAGCAGCGAGAGTCCCGTCCACAGGAAACCATCTCAAGCGGATCAGCAGCGTAGAGATGTCCCCAACCGATACAGGCGAGCGGTCCATCCTGGGTCCCGACGAGCGGTCCATCCTGGGTCTCGACTCTGGACAGCCAGTACTTCATCCATGGTCATCGGACCGGACCCCCTCCACAAGGGAGGGGGGGACATAGGAGAAAGAAAAGAAGCGGCATATCAACTGGTCTAAAAAGGAGGTCTATTTAAAGGCTAGAGTATACAGATGAGTTTTAAGGTGAGACTTAAATGCTTCTACTGAGGTAGCATCTCGAACTGTTACCGGGAGGGCATTCCAGAGTACTAAAGCCCGAACGGAAAACGCTCTATAGCCCGCAGACTTTTTTTGGGCTCTAGGAATCACTAATAAGCCGGAGTCTTTTGAACGCAGATTTCTTGCCGGGACATATGGTACAATACAATCGGCAAGATAGGCTGGAGCTAGACCGTGTAGTATTTTATACTTAAGTAGTAAAACCTTAAAGTCACATCTTAAGTGCACAGGAAGCCAGTGCAGGTGAGCCAGTACAGGCGTAATGTGATCAAACTTTCTTGTTCTTGTCAAAAGTCTAGCAGCCGCATTTTGTACCAGCTGTAATCTTTTAATGCTAGACATGGGGAGACCCGAAAATAATACGTTATAGTAATCGAATTTGAAATCGGATAAAGAGCAAAAGATTAAAAGCTATTCAGTAGGATTTAAGGTCCCAGCTATTGGATAACGGTATGCTAAAAAGAACAGTAAGCAGCTATGTTTTATTAATATACCGGTACCTGTGGAGAGGTGGAGCCGATGGTCCGACAGACAGGCAGGGCAAGCTGGAGCCCGGCCCAAGATGGCGGCGATGAGACGGCGAGCGAGCGGAGAGGAGGAGCGAAAGAGCGACCTGGACTGAGGTTTTATTGAAAAATAAACAAAGTCAAACTGCTCAAGCCATGTCCTTCCTTGGCGGTCCTGGGAACCCGCAAGACGACGGCTTGAGGCCGTCACAATACCGTAGCTGCGTGTGTCCGATATGAGTCATTAAATGACTCCCGCTTCCTGGTGCTAGAGGGCGCTAATGATCCTTCTTGCAACTACTCGGCTGCAGAAGAAGTGACAATGAGTCACGTGATATGTGCTGGGACGGATATGACGGACCTTCTGATAGCAGTTTTCTAAACTGGACTTTCAATCGAAGCAGGAGGTCATAAAGGAAGATCTCCATCGAGACAGAGAGACTTTTAAAACTGAAAAAAGATAAGGAAGACTTCTATAAACAAGTTATCGATGATTTTGATCAGATGGAGCTGGCATGGACTATATTTACAGTGGGGCAAAAAAGTATTTAGTCAGCCACTGATTGTGCAAGTTCTCCCACTTAAAATGACGACAGAGGTCTGTAATTTTCATCATAGGTACACTTCAACTGTGAGAGACAGAATGTGAAAAAAAACCCAGGAATTCACATTGTAGGAATTTTAAAGAATTTATTTGTAAATTATAGTGAAAATAAGTATTTGGTCAACCATTCAAAGCTCTCACTTATGGAAGGAGGTTTTGGCTCAAAATCTCACGATACATGGCCCCATTCATTCTTTCCTTAACATGGATCAATCGTTCTGTCCCCTTAGCAGAAAAACAGCCCCAAAGCATGATGTTTCCACCCCCATGCTTCACAGTAGGTTTGGTATTCTTGGGATGCAACTCAGTATTCTTCTTCCTCCAAACACGACGAGTTGAGTTGATACCAAAATGGATACATGGATGATACAGCAGAGGATTGGGAGAATGTCATGTGGTCAGACGAAACCAAAATAGAACTTTTTGGTATAAACTTAACTCGTCGTATTTGGAGGAAGAAGAATACTGAGTTGCATCCCAAGAACACCATACCTACTGTGAAGCATAGGGGTGGAAACATCATGCATTGGGGCTGTTTTTCTGCTAAGGGGGCCGGACGATTGATCCGTGTTAAGGAAAGAATGAATGGGGCCATGTATCGTGAGATTTTGAGCCAAAATCTCCTTCCATCAGTGAGAGCTTTGAATGGTTGACCAAATACTTATTTTCCACCATAATTTACAAATAAATTCTTTAAAATTCCTACAATGTAAATTCCTGGATTTTTTTTCACATTCTGTCTCTCACAGTTGAAGTGTACCTATGATTGAAAATTATAGACCTCTGTCATCATTTTAAGTGGGAGAACTTGCACAATCGGTGACTGACTAAATACTTTTTTGCCCCACTGTATAAGTAAAGGTAAGACCATAATAACGTTTTTTTTTATTAAATGTGCTTTTCGTGATGGTATCCTTACATAACACTCAAATTTTTACTGCATGCCTTTGGTAAGTTTCAGAGTGAGAAGAGGTTTAATATAATTAGCGCATGCTTACTTTTACCCCATGCCTTTGGCAAGCGCAGGAGTGAGAAGAGGTTTTCAAATTAATTAGCGCCTCGGCGGCAATTCAAGGAAATACGGTATGTTCTTGAATCAATGTCTGAAAACAACAATGTGTGTTTGACATTAGCACCACAAATTAGGGCATCGTCACAAAGATTACTTTAGAGTATTATATTAATTTCAGGGAATGTTTTTTTTGAGGCCCTATTTTACCAGTACCATGGACCTTTTATTGTTGCTTTGCCTTGTGAGAACTGTCCACGGTCCTGAACATTAGCAGCGTTGCATGCTGGCCCACGTACTGATGGGGAGCTGGCTTTGTATTCACTCTCTAACCTGCTTAGCCTACTTTCCACTTGGCCATCTTTCATCTGTCCACAGAGATAGAAGTGCTGTAGGACAAATATAGCATGCTTAACAACAACAACACACAGGAACACGCGAATTAAATACACTAATATTTCACCCTGAACGCATCGCTGATCGTTTGACTGATGAAACCCGGTTCCTCTGAGAACATGTACTTCATATTGGGCCCATTAACCCGAACGCTATAAAACATGTTGGGACAGGTTTGGGCCTTTATTGAAATGAATATGAGCAACATAAAGACATTTTTAGATCTTAATTGTCCAATTATGGAGACAGCTGTTATGCTGCATTGCAATGCCAATTGAATTGCAGTTTCCTAGCAACCGGAGAGGTACAATGCTATGATTTTTTTTCTCTTTAAGTGGCACCATTTCCTCTCAGCATGTTGAGCCTCCACCGCCCACAAAACAAATCAAAATCCAGTGTGCGTACGCATTTTTTTTTTTTTTTACCTTAAGGCTAATCCATTTGTCAATAAACATTGTATATCTCATTGTTGTTAAAGCCCATAAAACACAAGCGATCCCTCCGTTTGATGAATTCTGTCCCAGAACATTCCACCCTGAGCTAATCATTGTACATGCATTCTTTTCAATTAATTGTTTTTCTCCAGGGAGTTAGGCTGGGAGATTTTGGGGGAGGGGAAGGGAGAGTCAGGGGGAAACAGAAATCCATTCCTGCTGGTCTGAGGACTCTAAGCAATGAAGCATTAGTCACATTCTGGTGTAATTGGAATGGCAGCAAGTGTAAAACCTGCTGGTTTAGGGATCGCCTCTAGGCTCGATCTAATGCCTTTGACCAAACCTATACGCCCCTCCCTTTTTTTCTATCATCTTTCTCTCTTCTCTTCCCCGTACCTCCCCCACACTGTCTCGCACTCATTTACCAGCTTCCGCCTGGCATCTCCATCTGTACTCCATTAAGACAACAGTTTAAATACACTTTGTCTTATTTAGAAGCTAACTAACTTTCCATTTTTTAACTTGCGCCTTTAAATATGATTTACACACTAGGATTTAATGCTGAGTAAATATCTCCAGAGCAAAGTGCAGCAGGTGTATGCAGGCCTGGGTGCTCGGTTGCTGGGCTTTGCTGCTGCTCAGTCCCCTGACAGATGGACTGGCCGGGCAATCCTATTACACCCGTGTGTTGAGCTCCTTTTAATGCCAGGGTGGGTTGCATAGTAAATGGAAGGCAGCGCATGTTTGGTGGGGGAATCTCATGCAACCGAATGTTAATAATCCTCATTTGTTTGATAACACAGTGGAGCTATGTCACCTGGGGATCAACTGTAGGCATTTTTACACTGATTGTGACACAAACTGTTCTATATGGAATAACAAATATATTATCCTTCTTACTATAATCAATCAATAAGTCCAGTCTATAGTGGATCCAACATAACGGTGAGCGTCCAGTCCATAGAGCAGCGCAGGGATGTCCCCAACCAAAACACAAGCGAGTGGTCCATCCTGGGTCCCGACTCTGGACAGCCAGTACTTCATCCATGGCCACCGGACCTGTGTCCCCCCCCATCCCCCCTCCATAAAGGAGAGGGGGGCAGAGGAGAAAAAGAAAAGAAACGGCAGATCAACTGGTCTAAAAAGGGGGTCTATTTAAAGGCTAGAGCAGGGGCGCTCACACTTTTTCTGCAGGCGAGCTACTTTTCAATTGACCAAGTCGAGGAGATCTACCTCATTCCTATTTATGATTTATATTTATTTATTTATGAAAGAGACATTTTTGTTAACAAGTTAATGGTGTTTAATGATAATACAAGCATGTTTAACACACATAGATTCCTTTCTTTCATGAAGACAAGAATATAAGTTGGTGTATTTGATTCTGATGACTTGCATTGATTGGAATTAGACAGTGGTGCTGATAACGTCCGCATTTTCAAATGGAGGAAAAAAAAAGTCCTCCTTTCTGTCCAATACCACATGAAGGTGGTTGGATTTGGCATCTCATTTGTCCAACTTGCATACTCGTTTTTAAACACTTTGTTATGAGAGTAGCATATGTGTGTGGCCCTTTAATGTCTGGCAGCAGGTGAGTGACGTCAGTGACTGTGCGGGTGAGCAAGCAAGTGAGAAAGCGGTCGCTGAGGGCGGGGGAGAAATACATTGGCATCAAACGCCGTAGCTTGCTAGCTTGTGCACGCTAGCTTTCTGAGACTCTTATTTTGTTAGCACAGGCAGGATGAAACAGGTCTTTTATGGTGAAGACAGGAACTGTGCAGTTGGTCTTTAGAGTTTTGACAGTAGGTACGGAGTCTCTAGAAATAAAATGTGTTTCTCTGCGTCCGCCCTGTTAGTGATTTTTTTCTTAAATATGAGCTTGCAGCAGCCAGCGTCATCTCACAAGATCCTCGGGTGCCGAGAATGTCAAACAACTGACGAAAGTGAAGTCTTGGTATGATTGATGATTGCTCATTTTTATGTATATTTTTTAATGCCTGGCTTGAGATCGACTGACACACCCTCCGAGATCGACCAGTCGATCGCGATCGACGTAATGGGCACCCCTGGGCTAGAGTATACAAATGAGTTTTAAGATGAGACTTAAATGCTTCTACCGGGAGGGCATTCCAGAGTACTGGAGCCCGAATAGAAAACACTCTATAGCCCGCAGACTTTTTTTGGGCTCTGGGAATCACTAATAAGCCGCAGTCCTTTGAACGCAGGTTTCTTGCCGGGACATATGGTACAATGCAATCGGCAAGATAGGATGGAGCTAGACCGTTCTGTATTTTATACGTAAGTAGTAAAACCTTAAAGTCACATCTCAAGTGCACAGGAAGCCAGTGCTGGTGAGCCAGTACAGGCGTAGTATGATCAAACTTTCTTGTTCTTGTCAAAAGTCTAGCAGGCGTGTTTTGTACCAACTGTAATCTTTTAATGCTAGACATAGGGAGACCTGAAAATAATATGTTACAGTAATCGAGATGTGTATAAAAGTCATAATATCCTTCTTTAAGATAACGTCAGGCGTTTTTCTATTTTTGACTTGCCAGTGATTGGGTCCAAGTGGCCATGGAAGCTAGTCAAATTTGGACAACAAATAAATCAGAACAAGACAAAAATAATGGTGATAAATGCTAGACGCAATCAATATATACAGTTGTGATCAAAATTATACAACCCCCACACAATTTTGGTTTTTAGCAAGTTGGATATTTATTCCGTATTTTGTTTATAGTCATATCAAATAAAGATGCATTAAATAGACAAATGCAACTTGAATTACAACATTATAATTTGTAACATACCAAACAGTGTCATTTCTCTTAATATCTCATTGACAAAATTATTCAACCCCTTGAAGATCATAACTCTTAAGAACAGAATTTGAATAAGGTTTTTTCAATCAGGTGTTGAAAACACCTGTAGATGTGATTAGAACCATAAAGAGCAACAATTAAACTGATTGAAAAAGACTGACGCTCAGCTTCTTGTAGATGGTCAATGGTGTATTTGCAACATGGTGAAGTCCAGGGAGTGGTCAAAGAAGTCAAGAGAGCAGGTAATTTCTCTTCATAAGAAAGGATATGGATATAAGAAAATAGCAAAGACATTACACATTCCAAGAGACACAGTTGGGAGCATAATTTGCAAGTTTAAAGCTAAAGGCACAGTGGAAACACTACCTGGGCGTGGTAGAAAGAGGATGCTGTGTGCAACTGCTGACCTGTATTTGAAGCGTACAGTGGTGAAAAACCCCCGGGTAACAGCTGAGGAACTACAACAGGACATTGCAGAGGCGGGAACGCAAGTTTTTGTCTCAGACAATAAGGCGCGCACTACGAGATGAAGGCCTCCATGCCAGAACTCCCAGGCGCACCCAACTTCTGACTACCAGGCACAGGGAAATAAACTCCAGTATGCCAAAAATCATCTGGACAAACCCCAAAGGTTTTGGGAAACTGTTCTATGGAGTGATGAGACAAAACTGGAACTCTTTGGGCCTATGAATCCACGTTATGTCTGGAGGAGAAAAAATGAAGCTTACAAAGAGAAGAACACCTTGCCTACTGTTAAGCATGGTGGGGGTTAATCGTGCTCTGGGACTGTTTCTCTGCCTCAGGTACCGGGAATCTCCAGCGCGTTCAAGGCATTATGAATTCTATTTCCTACCAGGATATATTAGCTGCAAATGTCATGAAGTCAGTGACGAAGCTGAGGCTTGGGAGACGTTGGACCTTCCAACAGGACAACGATCCCAAGCATACCTCCAAATCAACATCAGAGTGGTTGCAGAAGAAGGGCTGGAAGACTCTGGAGTGGCCTTCACAGTCGCCAGACCTAAATCCTATAGAAAACCTGTGGTGGGACTTGAAGAAGGCAGTTGCAGCACGCAAGCCCAAGAATATGAATGAATTGGAGGCCTTTGCCCAAGAGGAATGGGCTAAAATACCTGGAGATGGTTGCAAGAAGCTTGTGTCCGGTTATGTATCACGTTTGAAGGATGTCATTACTGCCAAAGGGTGTTCTACTAAGTACTAAAGATGCATGTAACTAGGGGGTTGAATCATTTTGTCAATGAGATATTAAGAAAAATGTCCTTTTTTTGGTATTTTGTAAAATACAGTGTTACAATTTAAGTTGCATTTGTCTATTTGACACATCTTTATTTGATATGACTATAAACAAAATACGGAATAAATATCCAACTTGCTAAAACACCAAAATTGTGTGGGGGTTGAATAATTTTGATCACAACTGTACAACTCAATGGAACAGCGATTGGACAAGTTGACAACTTTTGTTACCTATAAAGTGCTCTAAATAATGATGGGGGATGTCTTGACAGAAATTAACATTAGGATCGTAAAAGCTTCCGCAGCTTTTAGCAACTTAAACAATATATGCAAGTGCAAGTCTAGTATATAAGTATATCAAGAATTACACTCTATTGCCAAAAGTATTTGGCCACCCATCCAAATGATCTGAACCAGGTGTCCCAATCACTCGTTTACAGGTGTATAAAATCAAGCACTTAGGCATGGAGACTGTTTCTAAAAACATTTGTGAAAGAATGTGCCGCTCTCAGGAGCTCAGTAATTTCCAGCGTGGAACAGTCATAGGATGCCACCTGTGCAACAAATCCAGTCGTGAAATTTCCTCACTCCTACATATTCCAAAGTCAACTGTCGACTTTATTATAAGAAAATGGAAGAGTTTGGGAACAACAACAAGTCAACCATGAAATGGTAGTCCACGTAAACTGACAGAGAGGGGTCAGCGGATGTTGGAGGGCATAGTGCGAAGAGGTCACCGACTGTCTGCACAATCGTTTGCTACGGAGCTCCAAACTTCATGTGACCTTCCAATTAGCCCACGTACGGTATGCAGAGAGCTTCATGGAATGGGTTTCCATGGCCGAACAGCTGACTCTAAGCCATACATCACCAAGTCCAATGCAAAGCGTGAGATGCAGTGGTGTAAAGCACGTCGCCACTGGACTCTAATGTAGTGGAGACGTGTTCTACGGAATGATAAGCCTCCGCTTGGGATGGTTTCCTGCTGGCTCCGCTGTGAACGGGACTCTCGCTGCTGTGTTGGCTCCGCTTTTGACTGGACTCTCGCGACTGTGTTGGATCCATTATGGATTGAACTCTCCCAGTATCATGTTAGACCCGCTCGACATCCATTGCTTTCCTCCTCTCCAAGGTTGTCATAGTCATCATTGTCACCGACGTCCCACTGGGTGTGAGTTTTCCTTGCCCTTATGTGGGCCTACCGAGGATGTCGTAGTGGTTTGTGCAGCCCTTTGAGACACTAGTGATTTAGGGCTATATAAGTAAACATTGATTGATTGATTGATTGATTGACTTTTCCATCTGGCAATCTGATGGACGAGTCTGGGTTTGGAGGTTGCCAGGGGAACGGTACATTTTGGACTGCTTTGTGCCTGAAATTTGGTGGAGGAGGAATTCAATCAATCAATCAATGTTTATTTATATAGCCCCAAATCACAAATGTCTCAAAGGACTGCACAAATCATTACGACTACAACATCCTCGGAAGAACCCACAAAAGGGCAAGGAAAACTCACGCCCAGTGGGCAGGGAGAATTCACATCCAGTGGATCGCCAGTGACAATGCTGACTATGAGAAACCTTGGAGAGGACCTCAGATGTGGGCAACCCCCCCCCCCCTCTAGGGGACCGAAAGCAATGGATGTCGAGCGGGTCTAACATGATACTGTGAAAGTTCAATCCATAGTGGCTCCAACACAGCCGCGAGAGTTCAGTTCAAAGCGATCCAAGACAGCAGCGAGAGTCCCGTCCACAGGAGACCATCTCAAGCGGAGGCGGATCAGCAGCGTAGAGATGTCCCCAACCGATACAGGCGAGCAGTCCATCCTGGGTCCCGACGAGCGGTCCATCCTGGGTCTCGACTCTGGACAGCCAGTACTTCATCCATGGTCATCGGACCGGACCCCCTCCACAAGGGAGGGGGGGACATAGGAGGAAGAAAAGAAGCGGCAGATCAACTGGTCTAAAAAGAAGGTCTATTTAAAGGCTAGAGTATACAGATGAGTTTTAAGGTGAGACTTAAATGCTTCTACTGAGGTAGCATCTCGAACTGTTACCGGGAGGGCATTCCAGAGTACTGGAGCCCGAACAGAAAACGCTCTATAACCCGCAGACTTTTATGGTGTGGGTTCTTTTTCAGGAGTTTGGCCTCTTAGTTCCAGTGAAAGGAACTTTAAATGCTCCAGAATACCAAAACATTCTAGACAATTCCATGTTCCCAACATTGTGGGAACAGTTTATAGCTGGACCCTTCCTCTTCCAACATGACTGTGCACCAGTGCTCAAAGCAAGGTCCATAAAGACATGGATGACAGAGTCTGGTGTGGATGAACTTGACTGGCCTGCACAGAGTCCTGACCTGAACCCGATACAAAACCTTTGTGATGAATTACAACGGAGACTGAGAGCCAGGCCTTCTCAAACCAACATCAGTGTGTGACCTCACCAATGCGCTTTTAAAAGAACGGTCAAAAATTCCTATAAACACACTCCGCAACCTCGTGGACAGCCTTCTCAGAAGAGTTGAAGCTGTAATAGCTACAAAAGGTGGACCGACATCATATTGAACCCTATGGGTTAGGAATGGGATGTCACTTCATGGTCATATGTGAGTCAAGGCAGGTGGCCAAATACTTTTGGAAATATAGTGAACCAAGGCAAAACTGTAAAGGAGCAGTGTAAGATCAGTTTTGCTGTAAACTTGGAAAACAAATAAGATCTTTTTATCCAAGTTGAGAGGATTTAGAAGCAAATGCCTGTGAAACATCCTGAAAGTCAGATGGCCACAAACTTTATCTAGCAGGCAGATCAGAAATAAAATGGAAAAAAACGACATAAATGATGAAATGACAAAACGGCGTCGGCCATGTTTTACGCATGGACAGTAGCAGACACACAAAGACAGTTAAGCAATGGACACTGCAAGGGCCGAGAAAGAGAGGAGGACCAAAGGGAACAAGGAGAAGAACAGTAGACCCGGAAATGAAACTAATCAACCAGACATGGAACGGGCTAGAAAGACTTGCCCAGAAGAGAGGGAACTGGCGTTTAGCTGTGGATGCACTACGCACTGCAAACTGTGAAGAGGATTAAGTTAAGAAAGTCTTACTGCCAAGTTTAATTCTGTATTATTTGGAACACAGTGCTCTCGACACATAGTGTAGAGCAGGGGTCACCAACACAGTGCCCGCGGGCACCAGGTAGCCCGTAAGGACCAGATGAGTGGCCTGTTGGCCTGTTCTAAAAATAGCTCAAATAGCAGCACTTACCAGTGAGCTGCCTCTATTGATTTACTAGCAAGCTTTGCTCTGCATTTTTAATTCTAAGAGAGACCAAACTCAAATAGAATTTGAAAATCCAAGAAAATATTTTAAATACTTGGTCTTCACTTGTTTAAATAAATTCATAACATTCTTTACTTTGCTTCTTATAACTTTCAGAAAGACAATTTTAGAGAAAAAACAGAACCTTAAAAATGATTTTAGGATTTTTAAACACATATACCTTTTTACCTTTTAAATTCCTTCCTCTTCTTTCCTGACAATTTTTTTATTTTTATTGTAAAGAATAATAAATACATTTTAATTCAATTCTTGATTTTAGCTTCTGTTTTTTCGACGAAGAATATTTGTGAAATCTTTCTTCAAAGTTATGATTAAAATTCCCAAAAATTCTGGCAAACCTAAAAAAAACTTTCGAATAAAATTTAAATCTGATTTCAAAGTCTTTTGAATTTCTTTTAAAATTTTTGTTCTAGAAAATCTAGAAAAAATTATGATTTGTCTTTGTTAGAAATATAGCTTGGTCCAATTTGTTATATATTCAAACAAAATGCAGATTGGATTTCGACCTGATTAAAACATGTCATCCAAATTCTAAAATTAATAGTAATCAGGAAAAATGACTAATGATGATCCATAAATTATTTTTATAATTTAAAAAAAAAAGATTAAAATTAGATATTTTTTCTCTTCTTTTTTTCGGTTGAATTTAGAATTTTAAAGAGTCGAAACTGAAGATAATATATATATATATATATATATATATATATATATATATATATATATATATATATATATATATATATATATATATATATATATATATATATATATATGTATATATATATATATCGTCTTATTCATTAAAGATAAATTGAGCAAAATGGCTATTTCTGGCAATTTATTTAAGTGTGTATCAAACTGGTAGCCCTTCACATTAATCAGTACCTAAGAAGAAGTATCTCTTGGTTTCAAAAAGGTTAGTGAACCCTGGTGTATAGTGTACATATTTTTCCTCAGGGGATTGATAAAGTATATATTTATCTTTGACCAATGACAACGTGGCTACTACCTTGTATATTTTTGGCAAGTCTAAAACAAAAGTGTCTACCATTTTCTACAAGTACTCACAAGCGGCGCCATTTTTGGTGAAGTACAAAATCACACCAACACATTTAGGTGCGAGCAGCACAATGAATTGATTTACGTGGACGCTGACTTTAACAAGTTGAAAAACTTATTTGGGTGTTAACAATTGGTGGTCAATTGTACAGAATGTGTACTGTACTGTGCAATCTACTAATAAAAGTTTCAATCAATCAATCAAAAACGCTTGGTTCGAACTGGTGCCTCACAGCGAGAAGGTCCTGAGTTCGATTCCCGTGCTCATGGTCTTTCTGTGTGGAGTTTGCATGTTCTACCAGTGACTGTGTGGATTCTCTCTGGGCACTACGGCTTCCTCCCACTTCCAAAGACATGCACTAGGGGATAGGTTGATTGGCAGAGCACTAAATTGGCACTAGTGTGTGTGTGTTTGTGTGTGTGTACACAACGCTCGCCAGGGATGATGTTACAGTTGTGTCGTTGCTTGCTACAGATACAAAAATAATCCTTCTGCAAGGCAAAACTGTTGTCTTTTCCACGAGTCAAAACAGTGCTGTCACACACGCCAATATTACATCCAGACAATGTGTCATGAGACATGCAAATATAAATGAAAGACACAGAAGACATCAGTAAACGATATTAAATGAGCTCAAATATACCTACAAATGAGGCATAACGACGCAATATGTGCATACAGCTAGCCTAAATAGCAAGTTAGCACCGATTAGCCTGCGGTCACTCACTGACCATATATGCCTGATTAGCACTCCACACAAGTAAATACCATTCACAAAGCACACCTTTGTGCATTCACGCACAGTATAAAATGTTTGGTGGACAAAATGAGAAAAAGAAGGAGTGGAAGATTTCACATGTAAACAAACTGTTGCGTCACAGTGGGTTCAGGAACCGCCGAAATTAGTAGGACAAAACGATGTTCACCAAATACTGTGATCAGTGAAGCATGTCATGATCCGCTACCCGGATCATATGTTTTGTGGATTTTTGAGTTGGTTTGTACACTTCCTTGTTTTTTTTCTGTCACCATGGTTGCTCTTTGTTTCCAGACTCACACCTGTTTGTTGATTACCATCCTTATTTAAGCCTGCCCTTTCAGTGACTCGTTCTCACCTCGTAAAGTTTTGTTGCACGCAACTAGGGACTACGCTGATTCCCGATTCTGGTAAAACCTCCTTTGTACTTGCTAGCTTCCGCGCTATGCGCTTGTTTTTGTCTAGCTCCCGTTCTAGTTAATGGGTTGTACTCGTATAGCGCTTTTCTACCTTCAAGGTACTCAAAGCGTTTTGACACTACTTCCACATTTACCCATTCACACACACATTCACACACTGATGGAGGGAGCCGCCATGCAAGGCGCTAACCAGCACCCATCAGGAGCAAGGGTGAAGTGTCTTGCTCAGGACACAACGGACGTGACGAGGTTGGTACTAGGTGGGGATTGAACTAGGGACCTTCGGGTTGCGCACGGCCACTCTTCCACTGTGCCACACCGTTCTGTTGGTTTTGCCTTTTGTGCCTAGTGCCAGTGTTTCTGTTCCATAGTCTGTTTTATTTGTTAATAAATCTTTATTTCTTTCCTCCACGCTATGTCCATTGCGAATGCATTTTGGAAGAGCGCCACCCGCATCACGATGCCCCGTAGTCGTTACAGAAGCATACATACAAAAATATTAAACATTGGGTTTTCTAACACTTGGGAAGGTTTGTGTCATGTTTGTCCTCAAACAAGAAACATACTAAAACAAACGAACATATTTCCCCCAGCTTTTTCCATTTTCAATCCTTTAGTGCCACTTGGGCGGCACTAAAGAGTCGCATGCGGCTCGAGAGCCGCGGGTTGCTGACCCCCGTCCATCATCATCATCTTCCGCTTATCCGAGGTCGGGTCGCGGGGGCAACAGCCTAAGCAGGGAAACCCACACTTCCCTCTCCCCAGCCACTTCGTCTAGGTCTTCCCGGGGGATCCCGAGGCGTTTTCAGGCCGGCCGGGAGACATAGTCTTCCCAACGTGTCCTGGGTCTTCCCCGTGGCCTCCTACCGGTTGGACGTGCCCTAAACACCTCCCTAGGGAGGCGTTCGGGTGGCATCCTGACCAGATGCCCGAACCACCTCATCTGGCTCCTCTCGATGTGAAGGAGCAGCGGCTTTACTTTGAGTTCCTCCCGGATGGCAGAGCTTCTCACCCTATCTCTAAGGGAGAGCCCCGCCACACAGCTGAGGAAACTCATTTCGGCCGCTTGTACCCGTGATCTTATCCTTTTGGTCATGACCCAAAGCTCATGACCATAGGTGAGGATGGGAACGTAGATCGACCGGTAAATTGAGAGCTTTGCCTTCCGGCTCAGCTCCTTCTTCACCACAACGGATCGGTACAACGTCCGCATTACTGAAGACCCCGCACCGATCCGCCTGTCGATCTCACGATCCACTCTACCCTCACTCGTGAACAAGACTCCTAGGTACTTGAACTCCTCCACTTGGGGCAGGGTCTCCTCCCCAACCCGGAGATGGCATTCCACCCTTTTCCGGGCGAGAACCGTGGACTCGGACTTGGAGGTGCTGATTCTCATTCCGGTCGCTTCACACTCGGCTGCGAACCGATCCAGCGAGAGCTGAAGATCCCGGTCAGATGAAGCCATCAGGACCACATCATCTGCAAAAAGCAGAGACCTAATCCTGCGGTTACCAAACCGGAACCCCTCAACGCCTTGACTGCGCCTAGAAATTCTGTCCATAAAAGTTATGAACAGAATCGGTGACAAAGGACAGCCTTGGCGGAGTCCAACCCTCACTGGAAATGAGTTCGACTTACTGCCGGCAATGCGGACCAAGCTCTGACACTGATCGTACAGGGAGCGGACTGCCACAATAAGACAGTCCGATACCCCCTACTCTCTGAGCACTCCCCACAGGACTTCCCGAGGGACACGGTCGAATGCTTTCTCCAAGTCCACAAAGCACATGTAGACTGGTTGGCCAAACTCCCATGCACCCTCAAGAACCCTGCCGACCACCGCTTTAGTGGATAATTCGGAAATAAAATGTAAACACAAAATTATACATTAGAGTCACATCATACTCAGAGGGGTTGGTAATATTTTTGTTATTTTGACAATAATACATCTCTGCACCATTACAAACTTCAACTGCAATGATAAACATATTGTTAAATACACGTATTTGTGTATGTGTTACTGAGTCAAAAACCATCAATGTGCTATCATGATCATATGAATGAAATTGATTTCTTCTATTACCACTGAGTAACCTTTGGTGAAGGTGGGCTGTCAGTGCTGATTTGTCCATACACGTCTTCACGCCTCAATATAGGCGTATTTTCCGCATGTAGCCCTTGCACAGGCATCCCCGACCCAGTGAAGCAATTACCACACATCCAGGAAAGCAAATTGGGCATGACTAAAATATTATTGCCCCGTGAGTGTCCCGACGTCTGGGCTGGTATAGGACCTAATTTAACCCACTTTGTCGAGGAGAATTGAGGACACGCTCACCAATTCCGTTGCGCTCCCCTGTGAGCATTTCTTGCGAGGCGTTGTATAGACGCCCTGTCACAGGCGCTTTCCCCGGCAGACGTGGAGTGGAATGAGCAAGTGAGGAGTGTAGGTATACTGACTGGAGGTGGAGAGCAATGAGCCATGGGATGCAGAAACTGGAGGTCCGTGTGAGAAAATGATTATCGATCTGAAATTGGTTGTAAGGGAGCCAATTTACGAGGCAATGGTGTTGTTGCCGTGTTCCACTTTCCTTCATGTCCACAAGCCATTCTCTGTTGTCACGTTTCCATTTCGCAAGAGGGAGGTGTGGGGGGTGGAATGGGACAAGGGGAGATGTGATTGTCATATATTCAGAGTGCAGAGAAGCAGTATTGATTCCAGGCCTCCTCATTATACACTTTAATAAGTCTGCCTTTAACAACCCTCTGTGTCTACCACATGCACACACACACACACACACACACACACACACACACACACACGTACTTAGGCCACCTTTTGGGTCACATGGAAAAAAATACCACTTTAGGGGACACCACTTTCTGAATGGTTTAGAAAGAAGCTGAAAACATGTTTAGATGCGGGGGAGTCCCCTAATCACCAATGGCACTTAAAATTTTTGATTTAAGCATATTTTGTCCGGACCTGATTTTTACCTGCAGTTGGGGGACAAATATTATTTAGGTCATTTTTGGGGTCTCGTGCTATACACAAATTCTGATAGACGCCATTTTTGGGGGCTAATTTCTTAAAATGTGGATATCTCTAATCAAATGATCACAAAGTGAATGAAAACAATGGATAAGGTTTGAATAGGAGATGTGATGCAGCGTCACTACACCTTTATTCATATAAAGGACCATTTTTAAAACAAAAGAACCCATGTTTCTGTCCTGAGGTTGGCTGAACATCAAGTCAAACTCTTATGGAAGATGTATACATCAAAGTTTCCAATATGTATATATCCATCAACTCTTTTCAAAAACAAGTTCAGTTTAAACATTTGTAACATTTTAATTTCAACCAACTTTCTGTTTAGCCACTTTTAAACATTCCTTCATTACACTGAAACCTTTTGTTTGACTGCTTTCAAAAATGTCAACCATGTTTGGGGAGATGTGATTGTCATATATTCAGAGTGCAGAGAAGCAGCATTGATTCCAGGCCTCCTCATTATACACTTTAATAAGTCTGCCTTTAACAACCGTCTGTGTCTACCACACACACACACCCACACACACCCACCCACCCACACACACACAGGTTATCATATTGAATGGGGACCAAGATTTTAATCATCACTTGTGGGGACCACCCTTTCTACAGGTTGTGGAGGCATACAAAAAAAAATTGGTAAAATGGCCACTGCCCAGTTAGCTCATACACGTCTTTAAATCTCTGGATTCATGAAGTAATGTGCTGATCATTCTTACTGGGGAAAAATAGTTAATACGGTTCATGGGGACCAAATTTAAATAATTTTGCATAATTCACACAAATCTGTACATGACTACTGAGGACCATAAAAAAAAAAAAAAAGAATAGCAAATTAAATATGACATGATCCTCAGAATACTGCACTACAGCTGTCTTCTTATAGGACGTTTCACCACTTAAATGTTAAAGGGGTACATTATCAAAATTTCAGAAGGGTTAAAACCGATAAAAATCAGTTCCCAGTGGCTTATTTTATTTTTCGAAGTTTTTTTCTAAATTTTACTCATCATGGAATATCCCGAAAAAAGGCTTTAATGTGCCTGATTTTCGCTATCTTTAAATCCATCGTCCATTTTCCTGTGACGTCATTTAGTGATGCCAACATGGCGGATAGTAAAGCAAGATATAGCGACGTTAGCTCGGATTCAGACTCAGATTTCAGCGGTTTAAGCGATTCAACAGATTACGCATGTATTGAAACGGATGGTTGGAGTATGGAGGCAGATAGCGAAAATGAAATTGAAGAAAAAACTGAAGCTATTGAGCTATTCGGCGATCGCCTTCGATTGAGTGTCACAGGATATCCATACATCTCTGTACCATGTCTGCCTTAGCATCGCTGGTAAAATGTGCAGACCGAACGATGTGGAACTTTCGCATCTCGTGACACTGGAGCAACTTAAATCTGTCGATTGGTAAGTGTTTGTTTGGCATTAAATGTGGGTTGGGTGGAGAGAAAGGCTGGATGCAAATATAGCTACAAATGTACATACAGCTAGCCTAAATAGCATGTTAGCATCGATTAGCATGCCGTGCTAATCAAAGCACACTCCACGTAAGTCAACTTGAGTCCGTCCCTGATCGTACTGTTTCACCCTCCGACAACACACCGACGAGGAATGATGTCTCCAAGGTACGGAAAACAGTCAAAAAAACGGAAAATAACAGAGCTGATTAGACTCGATGTTTATAATGTGTTTGAGAAAATGGCGAATTGACTACCTAAGTGACGTCACGTTGTGACATCATCGCTCTGAGAGCAAATAATAGAAAGGCATTAAATTAGCCAAAATTCACCCATTTAGAATTCGGAAATCGGTTAAAAAAATATGTGGTCTTTTTTCTGCAACATCAAGGTATATATTGACGCTTACATAGGTCTGGTGATAATGTTCCCCTTTAAATTAAATTTCACACTCAAACTAACCAGTAAACATATTTTATGGGCCAAAGCTTAAAAATCACTTAGGCATATTCAGAATGGATCTGACCATCATTTAAAAAGGTTTCCCTTCAGGGGAACTGTTTTTTTTGTCCCCATACCGTCAGCGGTCCCCTAAAAGTGTCTGAGTAAACAAAACGATGTTCCCATTAAGTAAGCATTGCCAGAACACACACACACACACACACATTCTTGTATTTTTTACCTACTTGAGACCTCTGAAAAATCCCTACCACTTTAGGACCAGCCTTTCTAGATATGTAACGATTTGTATTTACAAAATTGCTATACATACATGGCCCTGCGATGAGGTGGCGACTTGTCCAGGGTGTACACCGCCTTCCGCCCGATTGTAGCTGAGATAGGCACCAGCGCCACCCGCGACCCCAAAGGGAATAAGCGGTAGGAAATGGATGGATGGATGGATATATGGATGGATGGATGCATTCGGGTGGTAGGCGGTGTACACCCTGGACAAGTCGCCACCTGATCACACAGGGCCAACACAGATAGACGGACAACATCCACACACTACGGCCAATTTAGTGTTGCCAATCAACCTATCCCCAGGTGCATGTCTTTGGAGGTGGGAGGAAGCCGGAGTACCCGGAGGGAACGCACGCAGTCACGGGGAGAACATGCAAACTCCACACAGAAAGATCCCGAGCCCAGGATTGAACTCAGGACCTTCGTATTGTGAGGGACATGCACTAACCCCTGCTTCCACAGTTGCTGGCCCGCAGTATTATAATAAAATTCGTAATTTTACTTAACACAAGTCAAAATGTTACAAGAAAAATTGAACATTTGTGAAATATTATGATAAAATTTTTAATTTTTTATGCAAAGGTACAAGAAAAGTTTAAACTTTTGGCAATTTTATGAAAAGAGTCGTAATTTTACTCGACAAAAGTCATATTTTTATAAGAAAACTGGAAAATTTTGGCAACATAATTATAATCGGAATTTAACTTGGCAAAATTATGACAAAAATCATAATTTTACTCTAAAAATGTTACTATTTTAACAAAAAATGGCAATAATTTGATAAGTCAGAATGTTATATGACGAACGTCACCGTCTTGCATTAAAAAGTAATAATTTCAAATAAAAAAGCAATGATTTTTAGAGAGAATATTGCAATATTACAGGAACAGAAAGAATATGAGAAATTGTTTAGAATTTTATAAGAAAAAAGTTGTTCATTCAGCGGTAGGTTGTGAGTTCAAACCCCAGCCGAGTCATACTAAAGACTATAAAAATGGGACCCGTTACCGCCCTGCTTAGCACTCAGCATCAAGGGTTGGAATTGGCGGTTAAATCACCAAAAATGATTCCCGGGCGCAGTCAGCGCTGCTGCCCACTGCTCCCCTCACCTCCCTGGGGGAAATTAGGGTGATGGGTCAAATGTAGAGAATAATTTCGCCACATTGGTACTTTAACTTTGATTTATTTTTTTTGTTTGTTTTTTATTTACTTCAAGTTATTACAGTATGTCTCTATATACATATTTAATATATTTTTTAAATTAATTTCAACCAAAGGGGGCGCATTTCAATTTCTTACACACACTTGTTATTACATATGTTTGCCAGAGGAGGAGCACTTCTAATTTGTACACTCACTTGTTATTTCATATGTTGACCAGACAAGGAGGACTTTTAAAACAGACACACAGCCAATTTGGAAAATCCCTCCTTTTTTGGGACCACCCTAATGCTGATAGATTTCACCAACAGGGGTGCAAATGAGACATTCTCTATTAGATGCAATGGTTTCCTGTATTGGGACCATGATTTCGGTGCTAACTTGTGCACCCGTCCTCATAAGGAAGGTACTTTTCCTTGTTGATGTCTCAAGAAGGGTAGAAATACAAGAACACACACACAAACACACACTCCAGACCCCTCACCTCTGACAAAATTGAACCTTTCAAGCATGTGGCTCCATCTTATTAGACCTATTGTTTCACTGATTCCATTTCAATCCCATTCATCCAGGCTGCTTAACTGTAACATAGCCGACTTCTTTGCGCCGGAGTATTTCTATTGTCCTGCCTCATCCTTTTTAAATATTGATAGAGGTGGGAAACGCCGTGGACCACTCAGTCAGATCAGGGAGGTCAAGGATGGAAGCGTTTTTCTCCAAATTTGATTAGAGGAGCAAAAGACTGTAGAGATGGAAGCACACACCCTCACCGATGTTCCTGCAGCCTTCATTATCCCCTGCATGGATAATGCCCTGTAATGTATTCCAGGGGAGTTTGCAGGTTGATGGGGTGTAAAATAGCATGTGTAGGAAGGTAGTGTGTTTCTTTTTTTTTTTAGTTTTTTCCATGACAGCCTTCCTCCCTCACAGTCAGATCCCCATTAGAAGAGGAGCAGAGGATTGGATGTGCAAACGGTCCCAAGGATTAGAGAGCTAATGCATTTAGAAGAGGGGGGGGGGTCCCCAATCTCTTGATTGCTGCTGCTGCTGTGCAGTGGGGGGCTTGCACAAGGGGTGATACCCAGTCCCTTTGTGGAAGCAGAGATTTAGGTTAAAGTGAGTTGATATGAGCAGGGTATGCACACACCAACGCATCTCTCGGCATGCACAAAAACATATGCAAAAGTGCAATATATTTATCTGTACAGTATTATATTTATATCTGCACCTTCTTTTGTAAATGCAAACACTCAGCACCTTATTGCTCCTTTATCCTGCACTACCGCAACCTAATGTAACAAAATGTTGTTCTTATCTGTACTGTAAAGTTCCAATTTGAATGACAATAAATAAAATCTAAGTCTATATAAGTCTAAACCGGCTTATTAGTGATTCCTAGAGCCCAAAAAAAGTCTGCGGGCTATAGAGTGTTTTCCGTTCGGGCTCCAGTACTCTGGAATGCCCTCCCGGTAACAGTTCGAGATGCTACCTCAGTAGAAGCATTTAAGTCTCACCTTAAAACTCATCTGTATACTCTAGCCTTTAAATAGACCTCCTTTTTAAACCAGTTGATCTGCCGCTTCTTTTCTTTCTCCTATGTCCCCCCCTCCCTTGTGGAGGGGGTCCGGTCTGATAACCAAGGATGAAGTACTGGCTGTCCAGAGTCGAGACCCAGGATGGACCGCTCGCCTGTATCGATTGGGGACATCGCTACGCTGCTGACCCGCCTCCGCTTGAGATGGTCTCCTGTGGACGGGACTCTCGCTGCTGTCTTGGATCCGCTTTGAACTGAACTCTCGCGGCTGTGTTGGAGCCACTATGGATTGAACTTTCACAGTATCATGTTGGACCCGCTCGACATCCATTGCTTTTGGTCCCCTAGAGGGGGGGGGGGGGGTGCGCCCACATCTGAGGTCCTCTCCAAGGTTTCTCATAGTCAGCATTGTCACTGGCGTCCCACTGGATGTGAATTCTCCCTGCCCACTGGGTGTGAGTTTTCCTTGCCCTTTTGTGGGTTCTTCCGAGGATGTTGTAGTCGTAATGATTTGTGCAGTCCTTTGAGACATTTGGGATTTGGGGCTATATAAATAAACATTGATTGATTGATTGATAAACAGGGTTTATCACAGAGAAGGCACATAGCAGTAGAGGTGGAGGAAATAATTGATTTTTACATGTAATGCTATTTGGACATGAACGATTATAACATCAATGAGTAAATGTCAATAATCATTTTTTTATTGTAAATAAAGTAAATTTGGACTATTTTATCTATATTATAGAGTGTGTTACAAATGCACTGTTTTTAAAGGTTGCAAGTGATAAACGCTTATTCAGTAAAACAAAAAGAAATGAAAAACTGCATCAGTATACTTAATTAAAGATGAATCAGTAATCGATTGGCTTCACGGTGGAAGAGGGGTTAGTGCGTCTGCCTCACAATACGAAAGTCCTGCAGTCCTGGGTTCAAATCCAGGCTTGGGATCTTTCTGTGTGGAGTTTGCATGTTCTCCCCGTGAATGCGTGGGTTCCCTCCGGGTACTCCGGCTTCCTCCCACCTCCAAAGACATGCACCTGGGGATAGGTTGATTGGCAACACTAAATTGGCCCTAGTGTGTGAATGTGAGTGTGAATGTTGTCTGTCTATCTGTGTTGGCCCTGCGATGAGCTGGCGACTTGTCCAGGGTGTACCCTGCCTTCCGCCCGACTGTAGCTGAGATAGGCGCCAGCGCCCCCCGCGACCCCAAAAGGGAATAAGCGGTAGAAAATGGATGGATGGACAGTAATCGATTTTTATTAATCGAAACGTAGCTCCTGAATCCTAATCGTAATCAAATGGTAAGATGCCGAAAGATTCCCCCTCTACATTGCAGCGTTATTTTTTTTCTTTCCAGAAAAGAAGCACAGACGGTGGCGGTAGTAATCTAATTAATCAGCGTCTGGGCTTTTTCTTCTTTCTTGCACCTTCATTCCCTACCAAACGTCCTCTCTGCTTGTGTACATATGGCTTTTGTGCCTCTCTTTACACTGAACTACACAAAACTGAAATATCAAGCTTGCACGTCACAGAAAAAAACACGTTTGTGCAAATTTATAGTGAGTGTCTGTGTCAGTTTAGGAAAGGAGCTGTGCCAAAAATTACTTTTTTGATGGCAAAATGTATTGTGTGTAGGAAAGTTGAAAAGTACATAATAGTAAATAGTACAAAACCAAAATCAATCGAGTTGGCATGTTGTGGATATCAACCTATATTCAATTGAATAGACCACAAAGACAAGATACTTAATGTTCGAACTAGAAAACTTTGTTGTTTTTTGCAAATATTAGCTCATTTGGAATTTGATGCCCGTAACATGTTTAAAAAAAGCTGGCACAAGAGGCAAAAAAGACTGACAAGGTTGAGGAACAGGCGATTTCACCATGTACGGTCTATAATATCATCAAAAGGTTCAGAGAACCTGGAGAAATCACAGCATGTAAGCGATGATATTACGGACCTTCGATCCCTCAGGCAATACTGCATCAAAAAGCGACATCCGTGTGTAAATGATATCACCACATGGGCTCAGGAACACCTCAGAAAACCATTGTCAGTAACCACAGTTTGACGCTACATCTGTTTTTGCAAGTTAAAACTCTACTATGCAAAGCGAAAGCCAATTATAAACAACACCCACAAACACCACCTGCTTCGCTGGGCCCGAGCTCATCTAAGATGGACTGATGCAAAGTGGAAAAAAGTGTGTTCTGTGGTCTGACGAGTCCACATTTCAAATAGTTTATGAAACTGTGGACGTTGTGTCCTCGGTAACAAAGGAAAAGAACCATCCAGATTGTTATAGGCGCATGGTTCAAAAGCCAGCATCTGTGGTGGTATGGGGGTGTATTCGTGCCCAAGGCATGCGTAACTTACACATCTAAGAAGGCACCATTAATGCTGAAAGGTACATACAAGTTTTGGGTAACATATGTTATCATGGACGCCCCTGCTTATTTTATTTCACTGAGTGTTGTTAAAAGGAAAGGCTATGTAACACAGTGGTAAAAATACCCATGTGCCAACTTTTTTTGCAATGTGTTGCTGCCATTAAATTCTAAGTGAATAATTATTTGCAAAAAAAAGATTCTCAGTTTAAACAATAAATATCTTGTCTTTGCAGTCTATTCAATTGAATGTAAGTTGAAAAGGATTTGCAAATCATTGTATTCTGTTTTTATTTACGAATTACACAACGTGCCAAATTCACAGTTTTTTTTTTTTTTTTTTTTTTTAGTAATTATATAAAACAGACACAACTAACACAAATGTCAATCTTATGATGCAGTTATTTTCAACGGGTTAGTAGCAAAAATAGATTAGAGTTTGTTGGACTAGTGGTTAGTCTGTTTGCCTCACAGTCGGGAGGTACAGGTATGATGTTTGTACATTCTCCAAATATTCATATTTGGAAAAACATGCATCGTAGAGGATCTGAATTATACTTAATTGAAAATGCGAGCCTCATCCAATCCTCTCACAGAAATTCAACTGGGATAGGCTGCAGCTCACCCAAGACCCTACAAAGCATGAAAGGCTGGGGGAAAATGAATGAATTGATCTGGTTTATGGATTTTCCTGTGGGATTTGTGGTGTGGGTTATCTCCAGGTCTACTCCAGGCTTCCTCTCACAGCCCAAAAACAAGACTGAACCGATTTGGCAGTGATGTGTGAATGTGACTGTGTGGCAGCTCTGTCATTGACGGGTGATAAGTCACACCTTACGTCAGTTGGGACTCCGGCTATACGTCTGGGGCACAGAAGAGGATAAAAAATATTTCATGGATGGCTGCATTAGTGTTCCCAGTTATAAAAAAGCAGGGGTGCTCCAAATGTGAACCAGGGGCTGTTTGAGTCCCGCCTCTGTTTTTTTGCTGGTTTGCATGCAACATACAAACCCCATTTCCATACGAGTCGGGAAATTGTGTTAGATGTAAATATAAACGGAATACAATGATTTGCAAATCCTTTTCAACCCATATTCAATTGAATGCACTACAAAGACAACATATTTGATGTTCAAACTAATTTTTGCTTGCAAATGATAATGAACTTAGAATTTCATGGCTGCAACACGTGCCAAAGAAGTTGGGAAAGGACATGTTCACCACTGTGTTACATCACCTTTTCTTTTAACAACACTCAATAAACGTTTGGGAACTGAGGAAACTAATTGTTGAAGCATTGAAAGTGGAATTTTTTCCGATTCTTGTTTTATGTAGAGCTTCAGTCGTTCAACAGTCCGGGGTTTCCGCTGTCGTATTTTACGCTTCATAATGTGCCACATATTTTCGATGGGAGACAGGTCTGGACTGCATGCGGCACAGGAAAGTACCAACACTCTTTTACTACGAAGCCACGCTGTTGTAACACTTGTCGTGCTAAAATAAGCAGGGGCGTCCATAATAACGTTACTTGGATGACAACATATGTTGCTCCAAGACCTGTATGGACCTTTCAGCATTAATGGTGCCTTCACAGATGTGTAAGTTACACATGCCATGGGCACTAATACACCCCCATACCATCACAGATGCTGACTTTTGAACTTTGCGCCTATAACAATCCGAATGGTTATTTTCCTCTTTGTTCTGGAGGACACCACGTCCTCTGTTTCCAAATATAATTTGAAATGCGGACTCGTCAGACCGCAGAACACCTTTCCACTTTGCATCAGTCCATCTTAGGTGAGCTTGGGCCCAGCCAAGCCGGCGGCGTTTCAGGATATTGTTGATAAATGGGTTTGGCTTTGCATAGTAGAGTTTTAACTTGCACTTACTGATGTAGCAACCAACTGTAGTTACTGACAGTGGTTTTATGAAGTGTTCCTGAGCCCATGTGGTGATATCCTTTACATACTGATGTCGGTTTTTGATGCAGTACCGCCTGAGGGACTAAAAGTCCCTAATATCATCACTTACGTGCAGTGATTTCTCCAGATTATCTGAAATTTTTGATGATTTTACAGACCGTAGATGGTAAAATCCCTAAATTCCTTGCAATAGCTCGTTGAGAAATGTTGTTCTAAAACTATTTGACAATTTGCTTACAAAGTGGTGAACCTCACCCCATCCTTGTTTGTGAATTACTTAGCATGTCATGGAAGCTGCTTTTATACCCAATCATGGCACCCACCTGTTCCCAATTAGCTTCCACACCTGTTGGATGTTCCATATAAATGTTTGATGAGCATTCCTCAACTTTATCAGTATTTATTGCCACCTTTTCCAACTTCTTTGTCACGTGTTGCTGGCATCAAATTCTAAAGTTAATGATTATTTGCACAAAAAAAAGTTTTATCAGTTTGAACATCAAATATGTTGTCTTTATAGCATATTCAACTGAATATGGGTTAAAAATGATTTGCAAATCATTGTATTCCATTTATATTTACATCTAACACAATTTCCCAACTCATATGGAAACGGGGTTTGTATTTTAGACCTAAATGTGTAGTGCTGAATCAAATATACAAATCTTTATTGTTTATAATGTCAGCGTGTGGAGAGCAGCCAATTTTACTGCAATAACGCGGCTAACTTACATCATATAAAATTAATATTACGGCGCTTATACATCCGTGCGTGCAAAAACCGGCAAGAACACGTATGTCAATGTAGCAGAGCCGGACGGACAGCATAATGGAAGCTAAACAAACACAACTTGAAAAGGTATTGCTGGGTTGCAATCACGTGATCGAGAGCCACTTCCAGGTTTCAGGCGAGGGTCTAGAGCAGGGGCGCTCACCCTTTTTCTGCAAGCGAGCTACTTTTCAAATGACCAAGTCGAGGAGATCTACCTCATTCCTATTTATAATTTATATTTATTTATTTATGAAAGAGACATTTTTGTTAACAAGTTAATGGTGTTTAATGATAATACAAGCATGTTTAACACACATAGATTCCTTTCTTTCATGAAGACAAGAATATAAGTTGGTGTATTTGATTCTGATGACTTGCATTCATTGGAATTAGACAGTGGTGCTGATAACGTCCGCATTTTCAAATGGAGGGAAAAAAAAACTCCTCCTTTCTGTCCAATACCACATGAAAGTGGTTGGATTTGGCATCTCATTTGTCCAACTTGCATACTAGTTTTTAAACACTTTGTTATGAGAGTAGCATATGTGTGTGGCCCTTTAATGTCTGGCAGCAGGTGAGTGACGTCAGTGACTGTGTGGGTGGGCAAGCAAGTGAGAAAGCGGTCGCTGAGGGCGGGGGAGAAATTCATTGGCATCAAACTCCGTAGCTTGCTAGCTTGTGCACGCTTGCTTTCTGAGACTCTTATTTTGTTAGCACAGGCAGGATGAAACAGGTCTTTTATGGTGAAGACAGGAACTGTGCAGTCGGTCTTTAGAGTTTTGACAGTAGGTACGGAGTCTCTAGAAATAAAATGTGTTTCTCTGCGTCCGCCCTGTTAGTGATTTTTTTCTTAAATATGAGCTCGCAGCAGCCAGCGTCATCTCACAAGATCCTCGGGTGCCGAGAATGTCAAACAACTGACGAAAGTGAAGTCTTGGTATGATTGATGATTGCTCATTTTTATGTATATTTTTTAATGCCTGGCTTGAGATCGACTGACACACCCTCCGAGATCGACCAGTCGATCGCGATCGATGTAATGGGCACCCCTGGTCTAGAGTCCCATAAGGCGATTGTTCATTTGCCTGCATCAGTGCAGATTTGGACCTATTTTGAAAGGCAGTAAAGGCAAATACATAAGCGATCATGAAAAAATATTGAAAATGGGATTGAGAGGATACAAACACTCTTAGGAAAAAATCTTTTTTGAACGATTTAAACCATTCATTATCACCAAGACATTACTGCTCACTACGACCTCACTACATTCGACACTTATAGAGCTATAAAGAAGAAAAGATTGGAGACACATTATGTCTTTACATCTGGAAGAGTCTACAAATTAAGCATTAATGGGTGAAAGACAATGTTGGACTTATTCGTGCATCGCTAAGTGCCGTACTTGATTGACATAACGTGTGCCGTGTTGCTGTGATTGTGACGCTAATGAGATAAAGGCTAAGTTTGTTGGCAGTTAATTTCCTGCTACGAATATTAATTTCATTTACAATTAATGTCTACATTTGTTTTTATGGTGTGAAGTTCATATGTTGTCTCAATATTTAGCTATAGATGTCTCTGTTGTTCAGCAATGTTTGCTAGCGATATCAAGATTCAGTATCCTGTTGAGCCTACAGGAGATTTATTCCATTTAGTTTATTAATACTATTGGAATATTTTCTTGATGCTAACAAATATCACCAAAGACAATGATTAGGTCATCAGTGTTGAATAAATCTTTCCTGCTGAACAAAAACAACTAAGATCGTATTTTTTTTTGTTGGAAAATCGACATCGAAAATACGGTGTATTGGACCAACTATTATGATATTTATTACTAGTGCTTAACATGACGTTAGTTTATTTGCACAACCAGGTTAGTTAGTTAGAAACCACAAAAGAACAAAATGTGACCTCTTGTCCTTACTTTAGGTTTAGTTCTACTCTCACACATTACTAATATGGTAGAGAATAAACTATTGCATCACAGAAAGTTTTCAAATCTTCAAAACAAACATTTTACAAAGTGATTGCTGTAGACATGGGCTTGGTCAGAATGTATTCCACAGGATGATGAAAGTGATATTTTTGAAAGCATGTATCTTTGATGCACTTTTATTTTTTTCCTGAGTTTATTACCTTTAAAACAACTTGTTTCGGGACTCTATGAAAGCTCTTTCCTATGTCTCAATTTGAACGACTGCAACACCCAAGAACAGAACAGCAATACGGCAGTTCTGTTCAAACTCTACACTCACTCTCACTCGTTTTAATGCTACCCTCAAGCCGCTTGACCATTGTGTGAATTAAGCCACGAAGAAAAAAAAGACTTGACATCATATGCAACCCAGCAATTAGTTCCCAAACAAAGGAAGGGAAACTCTTTTTAATTGGATTGTAAAGTTAAGTACTGACTAAACAACGTTAGACACAACAGCGAGTTGTTACTAGCGACTTCAACACGTCTACTGTTTTCTGTCACTTGAAGACACAACATGAAGAACACCACAGACGCAGTGTTAAAATGTGGCAACGGACTGACATTATCACAAAACCACAAATGATGAAAAGAAAATCACACTAAATTCGCCTGACAGAGTTGCTGTCCAAAGGCACCGTCAATGACAACCTGTCTCGCACACACAGAGAAATTACAGATGCTATCTCTAAATTCATATGTTGACACAGCACTAGTATATCTGAGTTGAAGACATGCACTTCTTTGGTAAAGTTTAACAAAACATTGAAAGGTGAAATAATTGAACATTATAAAATATAGTAACAATTACTTTCATCCCACTGATTTTTTTTTTTTTTTACGTTGTTGTTCCAGGCAATATAATTTTCAGTGAAGGTATAGGATAGGCAAATAAAAGCTTTGGCTTCAGCCTATTCCTCTTTCGGTCATTCTTTTTCTTTTGTGTGTGTATGTGTATGATTGTTTATGTATAATCTGTACCGTAAAACTGATCACACAAAACGGTTGATTGATTATATGACCGAAATAAACTTATTTCATTCATTCATATCGAAAAGGGGCTGACACAAAAAATATTTTTAATTGTTTTTTAATTGTAATTTTTTTCACTTATTTACATTACATTTTTGTTTTTATAACAAAATGAGAAACATGCTGTAACTGGATTTAAAATTCTGTGTGGAGTTTGCATGTTCTCCCCGTGAATGCGTGGGTTCCCTCCGGGTACTCCGGCTTCCTCCCACTTCCAAGACATGCACCTGGGATAGGTTGATTGGCAACACTAAAAATTGGCCCTAGTGTTTGAATGTGAGTGTGAATGTTGTCTGTCTATCTGTGTTGGCCCTGCGATGAGGTGGCGACTTGTCCAGGGTGTACCCTGCCTTCCGCCCGATTGTAGCTGAGATAGGCGCCAGCGCCCCCCGCGACCCCGAAAGGGAATAAACGGTAGAAAATGGATGGATGGATGGGATGTATATTTTTGTACATATCCTACACAGCACTAGATAACTGTAAACATGACCTGCATTACACTGCACTGAAAACAAAGAAAACCTGTAAATGGTCCAAATCCTGCAAAAATGGACCTGCAATTTGACCTGGAAAAACAAAATCGGCGACTTCCAATGTGTTCATGCCATGTCACGCTGTGTGTCGTCTTAGATTGGTGTACATATTTTTAGCAGTACATTGGTACTTCAATTTATGAATATCTCAACCTATGCGAGTAATTTGAGATACAAAACTGTCTCAATGCTTTTTGTTATGCTTTAAGTTGCGAGCATGATTTGAGTTCAAAAACACTCTAAAACAGGGGTGCCCACACTTTTTCTGCAGGCGAGCTACTTTTCAATTGACCAACTCGAGGGGATCTACCTCATTTATATATATCATTTATATTTATTTATTTATGAAAGAGACATTTTTGTAAACAAGTTAAATGTGTTTAATGATAATACAAGCATGTGTAACACATATAGATGTCTTTCTTTCACGAAGACAAGAATATAAGTTGGTGTATTACCTGATTCTGATGACTTGCATTGATTGGAATCAGACAGTAATGATGATAACGCCCACATTTTCAAATGGAGGAGAAAAAAACTTGTCCTTTCTGTACAATACCACATGAAAGTGGTTGGTTTTTGGCATCTAATTCATCCAGCTTCCATACACTTTACAAGAAAAACATTGGCGGCAGATTCCGTAGCTTGCTTGATTGACATTCACGGCACCCGAGGGTCTTGTGAGATGACGCTGGCTGCTGCCAGTTCATTATTATGAAAAAATGACAGAGAGGAAGGCGAGAAACACTTTTTATTTCAACAGACTTTCGCGCCGTCCCTTCCGTCAAAACTCTAAAGGCCGACTGCACATTTCCTATCTTCACAATAAAAGCCCTGCTTCATGCTGCCTGCGCTAACAAAATAAGAGTCTCGGAAAGCTGGCGTGCACAAGTGATGTGCACGCCAGCTTTCTGAGGGATCGCTTGTGCACGCCAGTTTTCCGAGACTCTGTATTTAGTTAGCGCAGGCAGCATGAAGCAGGGCTTTTATTGTGAAGATAGGAAATGTGCAGTTGGCCTTTAGAGTTTTGACGGAAGGTACGGCGCGAGAGGCTGTTGAAATAAAAAGTGTTTCTCGCCTTCCTCTCGGTCATATTTTAATAATAATGATCTTGCAGCAGCCAGAGTCATCTCACAAGACCCTCCGGTACCGTGAGTGTCATTTAAGTGACGTCTTGGTGAAGATTGATGATCACTAATTTTTAGGTCTATTTTTTTTAAAAGCCTGGCTGGAGATCGACTGACACCCCCCCCCCCGCGGTCGACTGGTAGCTCGCGATTGACGTAATGGACACCCCTGCTCTAAAACAACACCTCCAGGCAACTTCAACCCTTTACTAATACCCTCCTCCATTCACATCCCATCCGCCTGGTTTGTAAATAACCTTAAATAATCAAATGTATTTCTAATGTATATACTTGTTTTTATGCTATCCAAACTCACCATGATCTCTGCTGGCTGTACATATCCTACTAAATAAGACCTACACTGTTTCAATGTCCATTTCTCTGTTGATGCAATTGTTGATGACTGAAGTACTGATATCAACCAAAGCTCCTCATCCCACGACCCAGATTGTAAATAATGTAAATAATTCAATTTATATACTATGATGATTAACTTGTGTGATGACTGTATTATGCTGATAGTTTATATTTGTACCATGAATTGATTAACGTGGACCCCGACTTAAACAAGTTGAAAAACTTATTCGGGTGTTACCATTTAGTGGTCAATTATACCGAATATGTACTGAATTGTGCAATCTACTAATAAAAGTTTCAATCAATCAGTCAATCAGTTACAAGCCCCACCTGCCGCCAGTTGAATCGTAATTGTTTAACAGCCCAAAGCCAGAGATCTACACAATCCTGCTCTTCCCCGGAACTGAGAAAGCCAGTGCCAAGGAGAAGAAGCAAACGACCAAATTAGAGAAACAAACCAATAAAAACATGTCCTACTGACTAGCAGTGATACCAGGGAATCAGTCCGCATCACACAAGCTGCAGTCAGAAATGTCCACACGACGGACATTTATCTATTAAAATACAAACCCCGTTTCCAGTCGGGAAATTTTGTTAGATGTAAATACAAACGGAATACAGTGATTTGCAAACCATTTTCAACCCATATTCAGTTGAATATGCTACAAAGACAACATACTTGATGTTCAAACTGATAAACATTTTTTTTTTGGAAACAATCATTAACTTTAGAATTTGATGCCAGCAACACGTGACAAAGAAGTTGGGAAAGGTGGCAATAAATACTGATAAAGTTGAGAAATGCTCATCAAACACTTATTTGGAACATCCCACAGGTGTGCAGGCTAATTGGGAACAGGTGGGTGCCATGATTGGGTATAAAAGCAGCTTCCATGAAATGCTAAGTATTTCACAAATAAGGATGAGGTGAGGGTCACCACTTTGTAAGAAAATTGTCAAAAAGTTTTAAAACAACATTTCTCTACAGGCTATTGCAAGGAATTTAGGGATTTTACATCTACGGTCCGTAAATATGTCAAAAGGTTCAGAGAATCTGGAGAAACCACTGCACATAAGCGATGCTATTACGGACCTTTGATCCCTCAGGCGGTACTGCATCAAAAACCGACATCGGTGTGTAAAGGATATCACCACATGGGCTCAGGAACACTTCATAAAACCACTGGAAGTAACTACAGTTGGTCGCTACATCTGCAAGTGCAAGTTAAAACTTTACTATGCAAAGCAAAACCCATTTATCAACAACACCAAGGAACGCCGCTGGCTCAGCTGGGCCCAAGCTCATCTAAGATGGACTGATGCAAAGTAGAAAACTGTTCTGTGGTCTGATGGGTCCACATTTCAAATTATATTTGGAAACTGTGGACGTGGCGTCCTCCGGAACAAAGAGGAAAATAACCATCCAGATTGTTATAGGCGCAAATTTCAAAAGTCAGCATCTGTGATGGTATGGGGGTGTATTAGTGCCCAAGGCATGGGTAACTTACACATCTGTGAAGGCACCATTAATGCTGAATGGTCCGTGCAGGTTTTGGAACAACATATGTTGTCATCCAAGCAACGTTATCATGGACACCCCTGCTTATTTCAGCAAGACAATGCCAAGCCACGTGTTACAACAGCGTGGTTGCGTAGTAAAAGAGTCAGGGTACTTTTCTGTGCCGCCTGCAGTCCAGACCTGTCTCCCATCGAAAATGTGTGGTAAGATACGACAGCAGAGACCCTGGACTGTTGAATGACTAAAGTTCTACATAAAACAAGAATGAGACAGAATTCCACTTTCAAAGCTTCAACAATTAGTTTCCTCATTTCCCAAACGTTTGAGTGTTGTTAAAAGAAAAGGTGATGTAACACAGTGGTGAACATGCCCTTTCCCAACTACTTTGGCACATGTTGCAGCAATGAAATTCTAAGTTAATTATTATTTGCAAAAAAAAAATAAGTTTATGAGTTTGAACATGAAATATCTTGTCTTTGTAGTGCATTCAATTAAATATGGGTTGAAAAAGATTTGCAAATCATTGTATTCCGTTTACATTTACATCTAACACAATTTCCCAACTCATATGGAAACGGGGTTTGTATGTAAAAGCAGCCGGTGCTGTTAGAGTCTATTTGTTCTGTTGCCTGACTCAACAAACTGGGACATTACCTTTGGTACACAAACATAGCTTGCTTTCAACTCTGACCTCTCCAGTCCGTCACTGTGTGCAACATAAACAATGATGCCCTTGTAACTATTTTTTGGAGTTGTTTGTAATATCGTGAGATCGACAGGCGGATCGGTGCGGCGTCTTCAGTAATGCGGACGTTGTACCGATCCGTTGTGGTGAAGAAGGAGCTGAGCCGGAAGGCAAAGCTCTCAATTTACCGGTCGATCTACCTTCCCATCCTCACCTATGGTCATGAGCTTTGGGTCATGACCGAAAGGATAAGATCACGGGTACAAGCGGCCGAAATGAGTTTCCTCCGCCGTGTGGCGGGGCTCTCCCTTAGAGATAGGATGAGAAGCTCTGCCATCCGGGAGGAACTTAAAGTAAAGCCGCTGCTCCTTCACATGGAGAGGAGCCAGATGAGGTGGTTCGGGCATCTGGTCAGGATGCCACCCGAACGCCTCCCTAGGGAGGTGTTTAGGGCACGTCCAACCGGTAGGAGGCCACAGGGAAGACCCAGGACACGTTGGGAAGACTATGTCTCCCGGCTGGCCTGGGAATGCCTCGGGATCCTCCGGGAAGAGCTAGACGAAGTGGCTGGGGAAAGGGAAGTTTGGGTTTCCCTGCTAAGGTCGACCTCGGATAAGCGGAAGAAGATGGATGGATGGATGTTTGTAATACATTTGGTTATTTTTATTTTCTTAACACTGTTACTATTTAAATATGTTACATGTGTTTGAGTTTTACCATGAATTGATTAACTTGGACCCTTAAACAAGTTGAAAAAGTTATTGGGGTGTTTCCATTTAGTGGTCAATTGTACGGAATATGTACTGTACAATCTACTAATAAAAATGTTCGATCAATCAATCGACTGCATGAATGTCTGTGATCATTGTTGTTTTTATTTGTGGCTAAGCATTTTACTGCAGCAGTGCTCCAATGTTGTTGTATATTTAATGCAATGACAATAACAGTATTGTAATTCTAAAACAAACTGTTTCCCATAGACAAGTTTGTTTGTGTGTTTTAAAAGGCATGTTACATGTTTATAATGTGGTGCTTTGGGTGGGCTAAGTACGGATTTAATACATTTCAATAAATATTCAATGGGCAACGTTGATTTGAGACACAAGTGTTAAGAGTCGTGAGCTGGTTTGTGGAACGAAATGTGCTCGTAAATTGAAGTACTACTGTATGTAGACGCTCGTGTAAGAGTGGTCATCCGCTCATTCCAGCCCTGGGTTCGAACCGACGACCACAAATCCCCCCAAATGAGAGTGAAGTCCAGCAGCCTTAAACGATTAGCTAAAAGCCCAAAATGCTCAGCTTATAGTCCAGGTAGTTTGCAAGACTACCGCACAACCTGGCATGGCTGACATCCGTTCTACTTGCTAGATTTGAGATGTTTGAGTATGTTACAGTAAAACACTCCAAAAGGCAATTTACTTGGCCAAATAATAATAGTTATAATAAAAAATAATACTAATAAGAAGAAGAATAAATGAACCGCTGAACATAGAATAGAATAGGATAGGATAGACTTTATTTGGCCCACAATGGGGAATTAATACCAATACTTTATAAAATATGTTTTTAATACTTTTTTTCTTATACTTGATTGTGCATTTAATATTGCTGCACCTTTATTAATTATGCAAATGATGTAAAATAGTCCATCTCATTGTATCCTTAGTTAAATATTAACATTTGTTTTGCTCATTCCTGCATTCTATTATTTACTGTGCAGTATACACAGTAGTAGATCATTTGCAGTGTGTGTGTGTGTGTGTGTGTGTGTGTGTGCGCGTGCTTGTATGTGTGTGTTTTCTTGTATTTATGCCCTTCTTGGGAAATCAACAAGGAAACGTACCTTCCATATGATGACCGGTGAACAAGGTAGGACCAAAATCATGGTCCCAATACGGAAAACCATCGCATTTAATAGAGAATGTCTCATTTGCACCCCATCCACTCCATTTTCTACCGCTTATTCCCTTTTGGGGGTCGCGGGGGGCGCTGGCGCCTATTTCAGCTACAATCGGGCGGAAGGCGGTGTACACCCTGGACAAGTCGCCACCTCATCGCAGCATTTGCACCCCTGGTGGTGAAATCTATCAAAATTAAGGTGGTCTGAAAAAAGAGTTTTTTTTCAAATTGACCGCGTGTCGGTTTTAAAAGTGCTCCCCCTCTGGCCAACATAAGAAATAACAAGTGTGTGTGAAAATTTGAAGTGCTCCCCTTCTGGCCATCATATGTATTAACAAGTGTTTGTGTGTGTGTGTGTGTGTGCGTGCGTGTTTTTCTATTTGTACCTTTCTTGAGACATCAACAAGGAAAAGTACATTCCATATAAGGACTGGTGAACAAGTTAGGACTATGCAGTATACACAGTAGTAGACGCGTACACGTCATCATTACACAACGTTTTCAACAAGAAACTCCCGGGAAATTTAAAATTGCAATTCAGTAAACTAAAAAGGCCGTATTGGCATGTGTTGCAATGTTAATATTTCATCATTGATATATAAACTATCAGACTGTGTGGTGGGTAGTAGTGGGTTTCAGTAGGCCTTTAAAAAACAATTGAAAAAATATCTTAAAATTAAAAAAAAAATTTTTTTTACTAAAAGCTGACCTTTTTTATATCTTCATAGTATGTATGTGAAGTGAAGTAAATCATATTTATATAGCGCTTTTTCTCTCGTGACTCAAAGCGCTTTACATAGTGAAACCCAATATCTAAGTTACATTCAAACCAGTGTGGGTGGCACTGGGAGCAGGTGGGTAAAGTGTCTTGCCCAAGGACACCGTGGCAGTGACTAGGATGGCGAAAGCAGGGATCGAACCTGCAACCCTCAAGTTGCTGGCACAGCCGCTCTACCAACAGAGCTATTTTGCCCTACACACTCGATTACTGTAACGTATTATTTTCGGGTCTCCCCATGTCTAGCATTAAAAGATTACAGTTGGTACAAAATGCGGCTGCTAGACTTTTGACAAGAACAAGAAAGTTTGATCACATTACGCCTGTACTGGCTCACCTGCACTGGCTTCCTGTGCACTTAAGATGTGGCTTTAAGGTTTTACTACTTACGTATAAAATACTACACGGTCTAGCTCCATCCTATCTTGCCGATTGTATTGTACCATATGTCCCGGCAAGAAATCTGCGTTCAAAGGACTCCGGCTTATTAGTGATTCCCAAAGCCCAAAAAAAGTCTGCGGGCTATAGAGCGTTTTCCGTTCGGGCTCCAGTACTCTGGAATGCCCTCCCGGTAAAAGTTTGAGATGCCACCTCAGTAGAAGCATTTAAGTCTCACCTTAAAACTCATTTGTATACTCTAGCCTTTAAATAGACTCCCTTTTTAGACCAGTTGATCTGCCGTTTCTTTTCTTTTTCTCCTATGTTCCACTCTCCCTTGTGGAGGGAGTCCGGTCCGATCCGGTGGCCATGTACTGCTCGCCTGTGTATCGGCTGGGTACATCTCTGCGCTGCTGATCCGCCGCCGCTTGGGATGGTTTCCTGCTGGCTCCGCTGTGAACGGGACTCTCGCTGCTGTGTTGGATCCGCTTTGGACTGGACTCCAAAAATACCCCATGAGTTGTTTGCTGCTTGTTAACCGACCGCAGTTGTCTGCTTGTCGTCCCGGCGGCCGGAAGTCTGCATGAAGCTGCGTCTTCCTCACATGCGGCGACCCTTTTTTTTTTTTTCTACCTTCGTTTTTTTTTTTTTTATACCACATTTTTTTTTTCTCTCTCTTTTTTTTTAAAATTTTTATTCTCACTCGATGAGCACAGGGTAGCGCAGAGGGAGCGACGATGTTCGCGGGGAAAGCGAGAAAGGCGCAGGCAGGCCGTGTAGCTTTGGCGACCAAAAGGAGAACATTAATGGAGGCAAGTTAGCTTAGCGCACGCTAACTATCGGCTTTTTTAAAGTGCCAGGGAGCCCCAAAGTCACCAATATAAGTCTTTCCTCGCTAAAACGGATCGATATTTGCCATACTTTACCCTTTTAGTCGTCTACTAGTTGCCAGCTTGCAATACGTTTAATTTGCATTAAGCTAATTAGTGCTGGGCGATGTGGCTGGAAACTGTATCACGATTACGATATGTTCTATATCGGTCGATATCAATAACGATTGATTTTTTTCCTCTCTATCGATAATAAGGAGCAGGAGATAAATATGTCAATTGTGAATATATTTTATATAACATGTAACCTTCCTCCCACTTCTATCAAGGCGGAAAGGAAATGTCAACATAAGCATGATGAACACTCAACGTTAAAAAAAAAAAAAACTCTTCATAACATCTTAAAACGTGCCAAAATAAAGAATATGTAAGAAGGGCTTAATAAAGTGTAACAAAATAGTGCAACGTGTGGGCAACCCGGGGGGGGGGGGGGGGTTTGACCACATATGCGGTCCTCTCCAAGGTTTCTCATAGTCATGTGTCAAGTTTTCCTTGCCCTTATGTGGGCTCTACCGAGGATGTTGTTGTGGTTTGTACAGCCCTTTGAGACATTAGTGATTTAGGGCTATATAAATAATCATTGGCCCTAGTGTGTGAATGTGAGTGTGAATGCTGTCTGTCAATCTGTGTTGGCCCTGCGATGAGGTGGCGACTTGTCCAGGGTGTACCCCGTCTCCCGCCCGATTGTAGCTGAGATAGGCGCCAGCGCCTCCCGCGACCCCGAAAGGGAATAAGCGGTAGAAAATGGATGGAAAATGGATGATTGATTGACTCTTGCGACTGTGTTGGATCCATTATAGATTGAACTTTCACAGTATCATGTTAGACCCGCTCGACATCCATTGCTTTCCTCCTCTCCAAGGTTCTCATAGTCATCATTGTCACCGACGTCCCACTGGGTGTGAGTTTTCCTTGCCCTTATGTGGGCCTACCGAGGATGTCGTAGTGATTTGTGCAGCCCTTTGAGACACTAGCGATTTAGGGCTATATAAGTAAGCATTGATTGATTGATTGAATGTTGAAAATACAAATCGTTAGGGCAGTTTAGCTCGGTTGGTAGAGCGGCCGTGCCAGCAACTTGAGGGTTGCAGGTTCGATTCCCGCTTCCGCCATCCTAGTCACTGCCGTTGTGTCCTTGGGCAAGACACCTTACCCACCTGCTCCCAGTGCCACCCACACTGGTTTAAATGTAACTTAGATATTGGGTTTCACTATGTAAAGTGCTTTGAGTCACTAGAGAAAAGCGCTATATAAATATACTTCACTCACTTACATATCTAGAAAGGGTGGTCTTTTTTCGGAGGTCTCAAGAAGGTCAGAAATACAAGAATGTGTGTGTGCGGGAGTGTGTGCATGGGAGGGGCCCTACTCTGCTAAAGTGCGGTGGCAGCAGTGTGTGTGTGTGTGTGTGTGTGTGTGTGTGCACTTATACACTTGCCCAGTGAGTCAGCTCACTATTGCCGGGCAAAAGAGAAGAGAGGATCGGTTCGGTCCAAAGAGGAGATTATTCCACACCGGGAAGGTAGATGTGGTGATTTACGTTAGCAATGCAGAAGTGTTCGCAGCAAGCTTGTTGACGCATAATCCGGCCCGCCCCGCTGGCACTAGGAGGGGGGGAGAGCCTTATATCCAACCTTTAAGTCAAACCCTGGAGAAGATCTAGGAGCGCACGGCTGCACCTTCCCCAGATATTTATCTGCTCTTGCACGGATTGTACCCGCGAACCAGATTTCATCAGATCCAATAGTTTTTTTTTAGTTTTTTTTTGGCACACCGTCACCGAGGCTATTTGATCACCGACGTTACGCCGCAGATCTGGAGCCATGACAGGCGCCCCGCTGGTTCCACAGCCCGCCTGCTGACGGTACCGGGGCAGGATGGGAGAGAGGTCTGCCGCTGTCAGGATCCCGAAGCAGCCGATTTATCAATGGAGGAGGAGAGCGACACCCGGAAAATTAACAGCAGCTTCCTTCGCGACCACAACTATGCAACCGAAGGTATATTCAAGTGTGCGTGTTGCTTTGCCTCCAGAACAGCGCCAGGACTTGTGTGCGTAACTGTCATTTCACCACAAACACTGTGGCGTTCCAACCATGCCTGGCTCTGCTATAAGTGCTGATGATGAGCTGGAGTACAGTCGTGCTATTTTAGGATGAGCATAATCTTAAAACTCCCTGTGTGCGCCCAAATCTATCAAGCTGTTGTTGAATGGTGGGCACAGGTTTGGAGAACATTGTCCCAATTTGAGGTGTACCGTATTCCCTTGAATTGCCGCCCGGGCGCTCATTGATTTAAAACCTCTTCTCACTCCTGCACTTAGCAAAGGCATGCGGTAAAAGTAAGCATGCGTTAATTATTTTAAAACCTATTCTCACTTACCAAAGGTATGCAGTAAAAAATTGAATGTGATGTAAGCTTGGACCTTAAATCCTACTGAATAGCTGTTAATCTTCTTCCCTTTGTGCGATTTCAAATTACCGGTATTGAAATCAGCCTCCCCCATTTTGAAAATGATGACAGGGGGAAGTGTCACTTATGACGTCACGAGTTTGACAAGGCGGTAATACTAAGGATGCGCTAATTATTTTGGGAAGCGAATTTGACCCGGCAGTAATTCAAGGCAGGCGCATACTATATGCCCTGCGGCCATTCAAGGAAATACGTTATTTCCTTTTTGAGTGTAAAAATCAATGCTTTTCATAGAAAAGCATTGATTGAAAAAAAAAAAAAAAGGTCTAGTGCAGTGGTCTGCAACCGCCCGATTGGTACCGGGCCGCAGAATAATTTTTTATTCATTTTTATTTAAAAAAAAAAAAAAATATATATATATATATATATTTTTTTTTTTCTATTTTTAATTTTATTTTTTCATTTTTATTAAATCAACATAAAAAACAATATACACTTACAATTAGCGCACCAACCACAAAAACCTCCCTTTTTCATGACAAAGAAGAAAAAAAAAAAAGGTCTAGTGCACAGGTGTCAAACTCAAGGTCCGGGGGCCAGATGTGGCCCGCCACATCATTTTATTTGTGTCATGATCCGTGGTCCGGATCATGTTTTTGTTATGTTCTGTTAGTTTTAGACTTCATTAGTTCCTGTTTCGGCTTCACGGTGGAAGAGGGGTTAGTGCGTCTGCCTCACAATACGAAGGTCCCGCAGTCCTGGGTTCAAATCCAGGCTCGGGATCTTTCTGTGTGGAGTTTGCATGTTCTCCCCGTGAATGCGTGGGTTCCCTCCGGGTACTCCGGCTTCCTCCCACCTCCAAAGACATGCACCTGGGGATAGGTTGATTGGCAACACTAAATTGGCCCTAGTGTGTGAATGTGAGTGTGAATGTTGTCCGTCTATCTGTGTTGGCCCTGCGATGAGGTGGCGACTTGTCCAGGGTGTACCCCGCCTCCCGCCCGATTGTAGCTGAGATAGGCGCCAGCGCCCCCCGCGACCCCGAAAGGGAATAAGCGGTAGAAAATGGAAAAATGGATAGTTCCTGTTTCTGTGCACCCTTGTTTGTTTTAGTTACCATGGCGACTTATGATTTTCACCTGCCTCTGGTGTTTGAGTCACGCACCTGTTTCCAATAAAGAGACTTCTATTCAAACCGCCCTTGCCAGTTAGTCGTCCTGGCGACATTGCTCCTTTCACGATAGATCATGCTGCTCGTTTTCATGCCACAGTAAGTCTTGTTTTTTCCAAGCCGTAGTTTATGTTGTTTGTTTCATGCCACAATTTTGTGTTTTTTCCACGCAGTACTTTATGTTTGTTCCTATTTTTGATAGTAAATAATTAAAAATGTTCCTACCTTCACGCCTGGTCCAGAGTAGTCCGTTTTCATCCCGGGAGAACAAACTCTGCAGAAAGCTGCGACCCTCCCTCCCCTCCCCCCATCATGACAATTTGGCCCTTGAAAGCCTGGAAATAATATGTATCGATAAAAGTACTGTAAATTTTTTTACTAAATGTATTCTTTCTTTCTATTTTGGGAGAAATAATATATGTACTCCATGTAATCGCAAATTATGTTATCTTAAATATTGTCTAAGTATGCAAAAAAATATGATCAAACATTCAAACCATTTTTTTAAATAGAAATAAATCTAATAATGATTTCAAAGCAAGTTATCCATAAAATTGTGCAATGTAAAAGTAGCAATATATTTCATGGCAAAACTGTGACATTTACTGTGGTTTTTACAGCATTTTTATCCAAATGAAAAAAATAGTACTTTGTTTTACTGTAAACTGTGGTACCATGTTTGGAGAACATTGTCCCAATTAGAGCGGTATTTCCTTTTTGTGTGTAAAAATCAATCAATGCTTTTCATACCACCCCAAAAAAAGGTCTAGTGCACAGGTGTCAAACTCAAGGCACGGGGGCCAGATGTGGCCCGCCACGTCATTTTATTTGGCCCTCAATAGCCTGGAAATAATATGTATCAGTGAAAGTACTGTAACTATTCTTACTAAATGTATTCTATCTTTCTATTTTGGGAGGAAAAGCATACATTTACTCCATGTAATGGCAAATTATGCCAACTTAAATATTGTCTGAATATGCAAAAATAGATAATCAAACATTCAAAGCATTTTTTAAACATAAATACATACTAATAATAATGATTTCAAAGCAAGTTATCCATCAAATTGTGCAATATAAAAGTAGCTATAGATTTCATGGTAAAATTGTGAAATTTACAATTTGAGGGGTATTTCCTTTTTGAGTGAAAAAAATAAAAGTACTGTAAAAAGTACTGTAACTTTTCTTACTAAATGTATTCTTTCTTTCTATATTGGGGAAAAAAATGTGCTCATGTAATCACAAATGATTTTAACTTAAATATCGTCTAATTATGTATTTATTTATTTGAATTATGACAATGCATATTCATCAACATAGAGCAACAATGTAACAAATAGCTAATTTTCATCTGTTGGCCTCAGGCAGGTTAATACAGTAAACATTCAACAGGTCATGATACAAAAGAATACATAAATCACAAGACATTACAAGCATACCATAAGCACAGACCATAAACAAAAAAAATAAAAGTACTGTTTTTTCATTTGGAGAAAAATGCTGTATAAAAACCACAGTAAATGTCAAAATTTACCTTGAAATCTATTGCTACTTTTGTGTCAAAGTAGCAACAGAGGGCTGCTTCCAACAGTGAGTAGTATTATTAGAACATTTTTTTAATGCATTTTATTAGAATATTTAAAAAAAACTAAAAATGTAAAAAAAATATGGTAAGTTGCAATAATTTCATCTCAAAATTTAGTTACTATTACTTTAAATGGAAAAATACTACTGCTGTTTTTATGGTTTAAAAAAGGCATCTCAGTTGCCAAAATTTTACTGTAAAATGTACATGTTTTTTTATTGTAAAGAAAAACAAAATGCAATTTTACAGTAACGGTTTTAACCATAAAATCAGCAGTACTGTTTTTCCATTCACAGTAATATACACAACACTTTGAGGTGAAATTATTATAACGTACCATTTTTTTTAAATCTACTAATAAAATGCATTAAAAATGGTGTAATAATAGTATTTACTGTTGGAAGCAAACATAACTGCGATGTGGCCCTCAATGAAAACGACTTTGACACCTCTGTTCTAGTGTCTTCCTCACACATAAACTGAACATTGTACATTAGCAATTATTGCTGCTTCTGGGCAATAATTGCAGTGTGTGTGCGTATGTGTGTGCGTATGTGTGTGTACTCCCTGACCACACGTCAGCCTTCTGCATTATCTGCCTGTTAGCATTTGGATGGTTGATAGTGCCCTCATGTTCCACCAATCAGCGCCACAAGCTGCTTGGTCAACATAAAACATTGATTAACAGGTAAAGGCATGCATGAATCAAATCATTCATCTCATTAGGACCTCGGCTTCTGTAGTAAGCAATTATGCAGATTGGTTTACGTGCGTTGATGGCTGAGCTGCTATGAGTGAGATAATGACAACATTTAGGCTTTAACTGGCAGCAATTAACTAAGTGCACCATATTGTCATGCGTCATTTTGTAGAATACTAAGAAAGTATCCCGATATTTTGGCAAATTATTTTGTAAAAAAAAACAAAACAATAACATTTTTAATTTTTTTAGTTTTGGCCTGGAGGCATGAGAGTCAGGCATTTCAGTTATGGTATTTTTATACAAATTCACATCCAATTGAATCGTTTGCATTTTTATCATTAATTTGAAATCAAACCGACCCAGCTGCCTTGTTTAAACGTAACAAATGTAGTTAATGAGCTTGATTTGGATATTACTTCAGGTGATTGCTTTATTACAGTGATTCTCAACCTTTTCCAGTGATGTACCCCCTGTGAACATTGTTTTTAATTCAAGTACCCCCCTAATCAGAGCAAAGCATTTTTGGTTGAAAAAAAGAGATAAAGAAGTAAAATACAGCACTGTGTCATCAGTTTATGATGTATTAATTTACTGATTTACTAAATTGTGTAACAGTGCAAAATATTGCTATTTTGTAGTAGTCTTTCTTGAACTGTTTGGAAAATAAAGATATAAAAATAACTAAAAACTTGTTGAAAAATAAACAAGTGATTCAGTTATAAATAAAGATTTCTACACATAGAAGTAATCATCAACTTAAAGTGCCCTCTTTGGGGATTGTAACAGAGATCCATCTGGATTCATGAACTTAATTCTAAACATTTCTTCACAAAAAAATACATCTTTGACATCAATATTTATGGAACATGTCCACAAAAAAATCTAGCTGTGAACACTGAATATTGCATTGTTGCATTTCTTTTCACAGTTTATGAACTTACACTCATATTTTGTTGAAGTATTATTGAATAAATATATTTATAATGGATTTTTAAATGTTTGCCATTTTTAGAATACTTTAAAAAATATCTCACGTACCCCTTGGCATACCTTCAAGTACCCCCAGGGGTACACGTACCCCCATTTGAGAATCACTGCTTTATTAGTTTATGTTGATAATCAGGTGATTGTATATGCAGGATGCTTATACAGTCGTTTACACAGATACATTTCCATCCATTTTCTACTGCTTATTCCCTTTTGGGCTCGCGGGGGCGCTGGCGCCTATCTCAGCTACAATCGGGCGGAAGGCGGTGTACACCCTGGACAAGTCGCCACCTCATCGCAGGGCCACAGATAAATTATTTATAAACCTAAATAGTATTTCAAATCAGGGATGGGGGCGTGAAAAAATGATGCCCCTTAAGGGGGGCACCATTTAAAATAATTAGTAACGACTGTCTGAAGCCAGGCTATGGGGGTGGGTACCTTTCACATTTGAATCAATACAGCACCGACTCCTGGTACATGGGAATCAATGCCAGTATACTCACAGTACCAATTTTAGGTATTTATATGTGTGTTTATAACAGTTTATTTGTTTAATAAAAAAAATCTCAATATAGGTAACATTAAACAGTGATCGACCCCCCGCGACCCCAAAAAGGACAAGCGGTAGAAAAATGGATGGATGGATGGAATGATAAATGTCCGGTCTTGTTTTCTTACACTTCTGTGTCTCATTTGCAAGTATTATATAGTAGACTTTGCCCGCAGTTGCAATGCCAATCTTATCATCCGCTGCTCGGATCATTCCAGATTTGTGTTTTGTTCCATTTTTGTATCATAGTCTGCCAATGTTTGCCTTAGTTCCTTGTTTAGTCTGTTACCATGGTTGCTCATTAGTTTTCACCTGCCCCTTGTTTTCGACGCACACCCGTTCCTCGGGTTTACTGCCTTATTTAAGCCTGCCCCTTTTGTTATTTCATCCTCGGTTCCCAATTTGCTCTTGTGCAACAAGTGATGACTGTTTTCCATGCTCTTACTCGCTAGCTTTCACGCTACGCTTTATTTATTCCTACTTCTCATGCTAGTCGTTTTGTTTTCCCTTTTTGTGCCTTTGTGCCAAGTGTTAGTGTCTCTGTTTGTTTCCCTAGCTTCCATGCTAGCGCTATTTTTGTTCTTAGCCTTTTATTAGTTAAATAAATCCTTAATTTCTTACCTTACGCTGTGTTCTTGCCTGACACATCCACGGAAGAACAATTTCGGCATCGCTATGCCCACCAAGTCCCACAGCTAAAACCTTAGATGGCAGTAGTGTATTGGCTACGGTGTGTTGCCTAGCCAGGAAGTATCCAAATATATTGTTTTGTTGTGCTCTTAATAGTCTTTGCATTGTAAGTTCCATCCATCCATCCATCATCTTCCGCTTATCCGAGGTCGGGTCGCGGGGGCAACAGCCTAAGCAGGGAAACCCAGACTTCCCTCTCCCCAGCCACTTCGTCTAGCTCTTCCCGGGGGATCCCGAGGCGTTCCCAGGCCAGCCGGGAGACATAGTCTTCCCAACGTGTCCTGGGTCTTCCCCGTGGCCTCCTACCGGTTGGACGTGCCCTAAACACCTCCCTAGGGAGGCGTTCGGGTGGCATCCTGACCAGATGGCCGAACCACCTCATCTGGCTCCTCTCGATGTGAAGGAGCAGCGGCTTTACTTTGAGTTCCTCCCGGATGGCAGAGCTTCTCACCCTATCTCTAAGGGAGAGCCCCGCCACACGGCGGAGGAAACTCATTTCGGCCGCTTGTACCCGTGATCTTATCCTTTCGGTCATGACCCAAAGCTCATGACCATAGGTGAGGATGGGAACGTAGATCGACCGGTAAATTGAGAGCTTTGCCTTCTGGCTCAGCTCCTTCTTCACCACAACGGATCGGTACAACGTCCGCATTACTGAAGACGCCGCACCGATCCGCCTGTCAATCTCACGATCCACTCTTCCCTCACTCGTGAACAAGACTCCTAGGTACTTTAACTCCTCCACTTGGGGCAGGGTCTCCTCCCCAACCCGGAGATGGCACTCCACCCTTTTCCGGGCGAGAACCATGGACTCGGACTTGGAGGTGCTGATTCTCATTCCGGTCGCTTCACACTCGGCTGCGAACCGATCCGGCGAGAGCTGAAGATCCCGGTCAGATGAAGCCATCAGGACCACATCATCTGCAAAAAGCAGAGACCTAATCCTGCGGTTACCAAACCGGAACCCCTCAACGCCTTGACTGCGCCTAGAAATTCTGTCCATAAAAGTTATGAACAGAATGGGTGACAAAGGACAGCCTTGGCGGAGTCCAACCCTCACTGGAAATGTGTTCGACTTACTGCCGGCAATGCGGACCAAGCTCTGGCACTGATCGTACAGGGAACGGACCGCCACAATAAGACAGTCCGATACCCCATACTCTCTGAGCACTCCCCACAGGACTTCCCGAGGGACACGGTCGAATGCCTTCTCCAAGTCCACAAAGCACATGTAGACTGGTTGGGCAAACTCCCATGCACCCTCAAGAACCCTGCCGAGAGTATAGAGCTGGTCCACAGTTCCACGACCAGGACGAAAACCACACTGTTCCTCCTGAATCCGAGGTTCGACTATCCGACGTAGCCTCCTCTCCAGTACACCTGAATAAACCTTACCGGGAAGGCTGAGGAGTGTGATCCCACGATAGTTGGAACACACCCTCCGGTCCCCCTTCTTAAAGAGAGGAACCACCACCCCGGTCTGCGAATCCAGAGGTACCGCCCCCGATGTCCACGCGATGCTGCAAAGTCTTGTCAACCAAGACAGCCAACCAAGACATTGTAAGTTGTATACTTATTATACACCTTCTGTTTGATGGTAACATGCATCTTAGTTGTAGTTTTTATTACCAAAATTTCAAGTGTTGATATCCCCATGTAAAATTGTTCATTTTTAGCGTCCATCCATCCATCCATTTACTACCGCTTGTCCCTCTCAGGTCACGGGTCAGTGTGGTGTTACTTTATATTGGAGTGTTTTTTTAATATCAGGCATACCTGCCTTGTTGGCATAGAAAATTGCAACATTACCTAGAGGCAATTCGACTGAGTTCAACAAAATCACCGGCTCAGTGGCCTTGTGGTTAGAGTGTCCGGCCTGAGATGGGTTGGTCGTGAGTTCAAACCCCGGCCGAGTCATACCAAAGACTATAAAAATGGGACCCATTATATTCCCTGCTTGGCACTCGGCATAGAGAGTCGGAAATGGGGGTTAAATCACCAAAAATGATTCTACAGCGCTGCCACAGCTGCTGCTCACTGCTCCCCTCACATCCCAAGGGGTGAACAAGGGGATGGGTAAAATGCAGAGGACAAATTTCACCAGACAGTGTGTGTGTGACAATCATGGGCACATTAAAGGTATCAAAATATGGCACCGTTTGATTATTACGTGAATGGATACTCAGTATTACCAACAGAATTTGTTCGTTGCCTATAAAAGTACTGAAACCATGGGGGATAAAACATATTTTTGGTGCATAAGACGAGGTTGTTTGTGTGTGTGTTTAGGTTCACAGGGTGGGTCAGAGGAGCAACAAAGCACGCAGCACAAAGAAAGTGTTTTTATTTAAATGTGTCGTCACTGACTGAGTCCCCACACGCAACACAAACTGTTAAACACACAGAGCAGGAGGCTGTGAAGTGGGGGAGGAAGCGATGGATATCTTTGTTTGCGCTGAGATGAAAAAACACGGAGCTTCTTTCGCAAGCTCGTCTCTCCGTCTGACTCCTTCAAACGTGCCCCACTGCTTTCATCAAGAGAAAGCGGACGAGTTCTGCGCGTGGTTATCAGCGGCCGGCCAGCCTGTGGCCCATCTGCGCTTTTTAAACGGGGCCAGCCCACTTTTGTTACGTTTTATAGCTTTAATTTACGGTCGTCACAGCCCGTATATCACGAGTGCGTGTGTTTGCCCATGGCTGGCTATCCCTAAGTGATATGAAGTCAGACTGCAGCCAAAGATCACATGAGGCAGGTGTCTGGGTCGGCATCCCATCCTCGTAATTTGCCACGTGTTCCACTCAGACCACACACACACAGATAGTGGTGGTGAGGTGTTGGGATCCCCTCACCCCCAGGCTGTGCTTGCCCATACCAGCAGCAGCCTGTAATGATGTCACATTTTAATGATGTCAATGGCGCTGACCTTTCCCTTGCA